>NW_017805548.1:1162814-1163822 GCF_001891065.2 Hippocampus comes
GTGCTTTCTTCCGTTCGACTCGAGAGGCGTTCAAGACCGCCACCGAAAAACGTAAACTTACTTCAATGAAACTACAAAAATTGAAAATCATACATCAAAACTGAAAAGCAAGCGAGGATATAACAAAATTAATTCTGCTGCACCCCCCTACAGAATTTATATTGTGATTTCATCATTTGTGAATACACAACAAAGGAATAAATAACTACGACTGACATCTTGTGTTATTTTGACTTCAAGATGGCGCCGCGAGAGTGGCTGTCTTTCCAGCAGCTCCTATTTATTTTGTTCTTCAACTTCTTCCTCTTATAACTTTGCTGCTGTGAAGTGGGAATTTCTCCATTGTGAGACTATTAAGGGTTTTCTTATTTTATCTTATCTGATTGTACTCTTGGAGCTACGATAAGGAAATGCCAATGGGTTTTTCGGAGGCGGTTATGAACGCCTCTCGAGTTGACCGAAAGAAAAGAAGGGAAGGAGACAGACAAAGACACACCTGAGTTTGTTGAAAAAAAAATGAGAGCTGTGGTTGTGGTTTTATTATTTTTTTAAATGCAGACTTTATTAATGGTTTTCACAGTCTCAGCAAGTACAGGTGTACGTCTTTGTCCGTCTCCGTGCTTTCTTCCGTTCCACTCGAGAGGCGTTCATAGCCGCCTACGAAATACATAAATTAATTCTTACTTCAATGAAACCACGAAGAAAACCAAACAAGGAAATCACAAAATAAATTCTGTAGGGGGATATACAATTTATTTTGTGATTTCCTCGCTTGATTTTCTTTTTTGATGCATTAATTTTAATTTTTGTAGTTTCATTTAAGTACAGTAATAGTCATTTACATTTTTCAGAGGCGGTCATGAACGCCTATCAAGTTGAACGGACGCCTCTCGAGTTGAATGGAAGGAGCGTAGCACCATCTAGTGGACGCATTGTAGATTGCGCCTTTTAGTGCGAGGCATCTAATATATGAAAAAAATTTACAAAATAGCCATTCATTGAAGGTGC
>NW_017805548.1:1164045-1173048 GCF_001891065.2 Hippocampus comes
ACTCACCGGCCACTTTATTAGGTATACCTGTCCAACTGCTCGTTAACACTTTTTTCTAATCAGCCAATCACATGGCGGCAACTCAGTGCATTTAGGCATTTGGACATGGTCAAAACAATCTCCTGCAGTTCCAACCGAGCATCAGTATGGGGAAGAAAGGTGATTTGAGTGGCTTTGAATGTGGCATGGTTGTTGGTGCCAGAAGGGCTGGTCTGAGTATTTCAGAAACTGTTGATCTACTGGGATTTTCACGCACAACCATCTCTAGGGTTTACGGAGAATGGTCCAAAAAGAAAAAATATCGAGTGAGCGGCAGTTCTGTGGGCGGAAATGCTTTGTTGATGTCAGAGATCAGAGGAGAATGGCCAGACTGGTTCGAGCTGATAGAAAGGCAACAGTGATCAATTGAGCATCGTTGCAACGCCACAGCCTACCTGAGTATTGTTGCTGACCATGTCCATCCCTTTATGACCACAATGTACCCAACTTCTGATGGCTACTTTCAGCAGGATAATGCGCCATGTCATAAAGCTGGAATCATCTCAGACTAGTTTGTTGAACATGACAATGAGTTCACTGTACTCAAATGGCCTCCACAGTCACCAGATCTCAATCCAATAGAGCATCTTTGGGATGTGGTGGAACGGGAGATTCGCATCATGGATGTGCAGCCAACAAATCTGCGCCAACTGTGTGATGCCATCATGTCAATATGGACCAAACTCTCTGAGGAATGCTTCCAGCACCTTGTTGAATCTATGCCATGAAGAATTGAGGCAGTTCTGAAGGCAAAAAGGGGTCCAACCTCTATATATATATAAAGAGGCGGCCCGGTGGTCGACTGGTTAGCACGTCAACTTCACAGTGCAGAGGTACCGGGTTAAATTCCAGCTCCGGCCTTCTGTGTGGAGTTTGCATGTTCTCCCCGTGCTTGCGTGGGTTTTCTCCGAGTCCTCCGGTTTCCTCCCACATTCCAAAAACATGCGTGGCAGGCTGATTCAACACTCCAAATTGTCCCTAGGTGTGAGTGTGAGCGCGGATGGTTGTTCGTTTCTGTGTGCCCTGCGATTGGCTGGAAACCGGTTCAGGGGTCCCCCGCCTACTCTCCGAAGACAGCTGGGATAGGTTCCAGCGCCGCCTGCAACCCTCGTGAGGATAAAGCGGTTTGGAAAATGAATGAATGAATATCAATAAAGATTATATTCCCATTGTGGAAATCCAACAACATTACCAGGCTAACCTCTTCCTGTAATGCGGTCGTTCTTGCCACTTCATTTCATCCCCTGTGGCACTGATTCCCAACCTTTATTGAGCCAAGGCACATATTTCATGTCAGAAAAAAAAAAAAAATCACAAGCACACCACTTTGCGAAATTCACAAAAAGTGGATGCACAAGTCAATTATATTTTTCTGTCATCTAGCGGAAAAGCATTTGATTGTTCTGCCTGTTATGATATGTGATTGGCAACTTGGCATAGATCAATTAATAAAACACTTTTTTATATCGTCACAATTTTTAGTCCAAATAATAAAATTGCCATTGATAATTTCATGCGGGGTTTCCCTTGGATTTTTTTAAGGCACAGTATTTAGCAAAATGATTCATAAAAAGTGGGTACACAGGTAAATTATGTATCTTCTGTTCTTAGTGGAGGAGTATTTTATTGTTCTGCCTATAACCGTCCGTGGTTGGCAGATCAATGAACAAAACATTTTTTTTATCGAAAGTAATTTTGAGTGAAACTAATAAAATTGACATGGGACAATTTGCCACGGCATCCCTGATGATCTCTCATGGCACACAAATGTGCCACGGCACACCGGTTGGAAATCACTGCCCTATAGAATAAAGGTCAGGAGATGAAGGGTTGAACAGTAAGACCACCTCCTATTGCTCCTCCAACTTTGCTCCATCTATCTTGCTTGAAGGTTCTCAATTTATTCATGAATTTATTTTCTTGACACATTAGTGATGTCTAGGTCAAACATTATCATCATGACCTGCTTGACAACAAGCTGGGACTCACCTGTTTTCCCCTGCCAAACCCATTGATGGTCATTTGCTTGGCACCGTCACTGATCAGACTGTGCACACTTTCTGAAATCATTCAGTTTTATGCTGTGCATTCTCTTCACATTCCACTTGTCCTTGTGTTCTTCTGGCTCTGGCATCACAGCCGCAACAATGATTGGTCAACTGGTGTTTTTCATGGGGGAATTTCTGTGGCACCACTCCACTCATCACCTCCCCATGGCAAGCCTGATTTCAGGGATGCCCTCGGAGTACCGTAAATTTGCTGAGGTGTTCAGTAAGGCCAAAGCCAATTATTACAACCTCACCGGCCCAGTGATTACATGCCCGGCATGCTTGCTCTCCATTAGTGGTCCTGAAAGAAAGGCCATGGAGACCAACAAAAGTGACTTGCTGCCTCCAAGCATCATTTGCCTCTCCTCGCCCCGTGTGGTTGCAGATTGCTTTTTTTTCAAGGTTGGGTCCATGCACAAACAGACAACATAAATGATGAGACATGACACAAGCGTTGTCAGAGAGAATTATTTATTTATTGTCAATATTTATATCTATCACAATTATTCCTGTAAAATTTACAGGAATAAAAGTAAAGTACCAAACTTGTGTCTGGCATAACGGGTGAAGATCAGTCGGCATCAGTTGAACATGGCCAAGAAGAAGGGATGTCGTGGTGGGTGAGGTCAGTGTTGTCTGCAAATAATAAGACAATGCAATGACATTTTAATTTGGTCGGCCTGAATAGAGGGGAAAGCGCACCTTTAAATAATTGCCTTCGTGGCCAAAAGTTAACTCATCTATAATTTTTGTTTGAAATCCGAGGAAACATGGTCGGCATATGTCTGCATAGTTAGATTTGAGGAAGAAAATAAATTGGGTGCAAACGTCTTGCCTTCGGGTCAATTATAAAGTCTGCATGGATCAGCAAATATTCATTATCTGTCTTCTGACCTCTCTTATATTCCTCGACTCCAATAGTCTACTCCCATATTTATTTTTTTTCCGAATGCTGTCCTTACGCAATCACCCCAAATTTGACTCATGCACGGTGTAGGCCAGGTATCCCTTCAAAGAGGGAACACTATCATCCAAATCTTGGTACACACTAAACAGGGGGACTGAGCCTGGGAAGAGGTTTTGGTGTCTTTGCAAAACTAACTCTGGTAAGATTTGGTTCAGAAGTATGAATACCCATTCACAGTGTTTTACAGAAGAAAGAAAGATAGATAGACAGACAGACAGACAGACAAACAGACAGACAGACATAAATCAAGAAAAAAAATCGATATATCTTTTTTTTATATACATGCTGATCACTGCTACATTGTGAACAATACACTGAGAAACTGGAATGATGAATCCCACTGTACTGCAAGCACGTTCAAAGGTGAGAGGCACTGAAGTGTCACGTCAGACCATTCGAAATCAGGGTGGTCTGCGTGTGAGACGACCTGCAAGGGTACTTGACCACACCACCGCGCACAGGCGTCATCATCTTGCATGGGCCAGGGAGCATTTACGCTGGACGAGAGACCAGTGGGCCTCAGTGCTGTTATCTGATGAAAGTCGATTTACGGCGAGCAGAAATGATGAACACCAACGATGTTGGAGACATCAAGAAGAGCCATATGCATCAGCCACTGTTCTCACCAGATGAGCTTTTGGTGGTGCCGGTGTTACAGTGTGGGCAGGTGTGTCCAGTCTGTACTGAACTACCCTACACTTTGAGACAAACACATACCACCTGAATAACATTATTAATCCAGTGAGTGTGTCCCTACATGAATAAGACGAGGGGCCTAATTTCATCATCATGGATGACAATGTGGGAGACTGTTGGACCTGAAATGGAATGGCTTGCACTTTCTCCAGACCTGAATCCTATTGAAAACCTGTGGGATCAGCTGAGTTGCCGCCTAGAGGCTCGAAACTCTGCACCACAGAACCTCAATGACCTGAGGGCTGCCCGTCAAGAAGAGTGAGATGCCATGCCTCAGCAGACAATAAGTCGACTTGTGAACAGCATGAGATGTCATTGTCGGGAACCTTTTTGACTAAGAGAGCCATGAAAGCAAAATATTTGGAAATGTATTTCAGTGAGAGCCATAAAAATGGCAGTATAATAAGCCTCTGAATGTATTCTTTTACATAATGTTGTTATAATACTCACCATTAACATGAAGGTTTTCCGTTCCTCACGATGGTTAAGCAAAGCTAGCGAAATTATAGTCAGCTTGCCGTGTCCCTACGCGGAGTTGCTGCTGGCTAGCTTTGCACCCTGCTCAGTAGCTTGCACGCTTCCTTTCTGGAGTCTCCCGCAGGGTATTTTGATGCGAACGTAGCATGGCGCGTGTCAAAGTGCCGCTTTACATTCGACCGTTTCATCGGTGGTATTTTGTCATTGCGATTTAGACGCACCGCAGAACCTGTTCTCTCTACAAAGGCGAATTCTTCGGTCCATTCATCCTGAAGTGTACTATACTCGTCATCTTTTTTTCTTTTCGCCATTTTATTCGTTGAAGGATTAGCTTTGAGCTCATGACCGAGCGGGCTGATTCAAAATGGGGCGTTTGCTTGTTACCCAGCAATGGCCGACGTAGGCCAGTATCATCCAATTGGAGCCAACTGCAACCCTGAACAAGACATGAGCAGCGAAATATCGATGGATGGATTAAACAAACGAGACTATTTTGTTTTATCTGCGAGTCAAATGCAATCATCAAAAGAGCCATGTATGGCTCGCGAGCTATAGGTTCCCGACCCCTGCTGTAATTGATGCTCAAGGGCACATGACGAGTTATTGAGACATTGAAATTTTTTGTTTTGGTGTACTAACCATTGTTCATGTTTGTTTCAATGAATTGTTTGAGATGAAGAAATCACCAGCGCATCCTTCTACTTAAATGTCCTACTTTCATGATACGACATCACTGTAGCGTGAACATTTTTACATTTTCCATAAATTTCAACTGAAAGCCTAATATCCCAAACTTTTTGTGAGTAGTGTATGTACAACTATGTGTAGCGAATGTAAAACTACCTTTTTTAACCAGTGTTTTACATGATGTGCCAATGTAATATTTGTACATAAACGCACACAACTCAGTCAAATGTTCCACCACACCATCAGCGACACATAATTGAAAATAATTCAAATCTATTAAACAAGTAAAAAAACAGTGAGTTGGCAAAGCTAATTTCATTTAAAAAAACATCCTAAAACACATGCCAATAACATTGCTGATATTATAAATATTTTATCTTCTTTTGACCTCTAACTCCTTGTCATGGCTGATGTCAGCCATTAGTGTGCTCCAAAAACCCCAATGTGGCTGTCTTCTTATTTTATCAGTCGAGATACTTATTAATTGTAATATTACTCTTCTGTTCTTCGCTGCTTGGTCTTGGCCCAAATGCGGTTCCAGGAAGGTTTCTGTGAAAAGCGTGCTGTACTCCTGTCCAAAGTACTTATTTTTTCTTTCCAGACTTTGCATTTCACTTTGGCAATTAGCATGAGCTTCTCCATCTTCTCATATTTTGTCTCCTTGGTGTGTCGCATGCTCTTCATTCGCCTTTCGTGAAAGTGCTACTTGTTAGAGAGCAGCTCATTTGTCACCACTGAACCGAGGACTAATTACTAAAAGATAGAACTATGTGGTGTGACGCAAGCTAGCTTAGCACCTAGCATTTACGATCCACCGGGAAAGGGAAAGCAAGGAATATAGGAGTATGGGTAACACATAATGTAGACTAGAGGGTGATCTTTTCTGAAATTTCACGGTCACGGGAATTCCACGAGCTTCCCACGGGATGGGAGTCAACTTTACTCATTAATCCGGCAATTGGAATAGTACAGGATAAAAAGTTCACGGAAGCAGACTGGAGTGCGATTCTCCAATTAGACAGATGCACAGTCATTTTTTTACGTGGCTGACCTCCAAAAGGAGAGTGGTAGTGGGAGTCATTCTGAATGGGAACAAGACAGGAGTGTGAGTAATTTTCACTGGGAGTAGGAAGGAAATGTTTTTTGCTGTGGTCCGGGACTGGGACAGGACAGAATATTTTCTGTGGAAGTGGGATGGGACAGGAGTAAAAATCCAATCCCGTGTCAGCCTCAAACATAGACACGATGCTTCTGATTGATGAGCTGAAGTATGCTGTAGCTGCCATAATTCTCTCTTGCTGATCTCTTAATTAGGGGATACTGGTAGGAGGAAGTGTTCGTAGGCTTATCATTTATTTAAGAGAACTGCCCTGAACTCACATCTCATCTGTGAGCGAGCAGATGATTAATGGGAGCCTGAAAAGCCCTCTGCAGGATGGAGGACAGAGCTCAAAGGAAAGAAGGGCTGATGGACATGCTGAGATAGAAGGTAAAATGATAACAGAGGACAACAATCAGATACCTTTGCACTGATTGAATTGCTAAGGGTTTGAACATGCGCTGCATTGCCATAATTGTACAAAGTATGATGCAGCTTAAAAACAAAGTGCCAACGGGAAAAAATATGGAAACTGAGGAATAGAGAGCGAAAGCGTAAACCATAAAAAGATAAGAGAGCCATGTAGAAGGGTGGAACGTTAAATGACAAATAGTGCAATTTATTGGATTGCAAGTGAAACCTTGACATGTCAAAGGGCAGATAAGCAAATACAAAGCGTATGCATGTCAGAACGAAAGTAAGACTGAAAACAGATACTGAAATGGATGAAATAATAAAGACGAAAGCCTGTAGAGACTCTGTTAAAGTAATAAATAACAAGAATTATTTTTAGGCAGCTTTTAAGCCACCCATGGTCAGTGTGACCTTACACAAGATAAAAGCATGAAAAGACAAAAAAACTAATGAACCAATATTAACATAAGTGAAATACATCGTTTCCAGTTAGAAGGCCCGTTTGAACAGGTAAAGTTTGAGTCGGGATTTGAATGCTGCCTTTGAGTCTGATTGTCTTATGTGTAGGGGCAGAGAATTCCAGAGACACGATGTTGAGCAACTGAAGACGCGAGCACCCATGTTCATAAAATGTGACATGGGGATGGTTAGGAGACCAGCAGAGGTAGAACAGAGATGCAGTGTATTCATGAAGAAAGTCACACAGGTAATGTAAGTGACTAGGTTGTGGAGACCTTGAGGAGGGAAACGTTTTTTTTAATAGCAGATGCGGTGTTGTGCAGGCATGGTCTTCCAACATGTGCCATTCTGTCTCAAAAGAGAAAAAAAATGGTGTCTAACCAATCAATGATCTCATATTGTTGTTCATATGTGTTGTCATCGATTAAACATTTTACCTGATAAGAAACAGTTGTTTGTTGTTTACTTTTAACCACTTGCATTTAATGTCCCCTAATGGCAGTAATTGCTTCTTTCTTCCTCTTAAAAGTAGTCGCCAGTTTGAAAGGATGCTTGTGACATCTACATGATTTGTGGAGCAGCGAACAGTCAGACATATATGATGTGCGGTTACGTTGTGACTTTCAGTTGGTCCTTATAGCAAACTTTTTGGCTTGGGGGCCGCATTGACTTTTAAAATTTGACAGAAGGGCCGGGTCAGCACTAGCTATGGTACATTAAAAAAAAAAAAAAAAAACCTGCATTTGTTGACAGTCCATATCAAACATCAACAGAACAAAAGCATGAAAGCACTGTATTAATATACTTTTTTTTAAATGAGAACAGTGTTGTTGATCATCTATTTTAGCCAGTGCATTGCTGCAGATGGGTTGTGATCAGACCAGTAGAAGTAGAGCGATACAGACTTCCGTAGGTGGTAGATAAGATCCCCCCCTCCCCCCCCTGCTCTGCAACTTCATGTCAATGCGCCACCTGGCATTGAAATGCCTGTCATTACAAGTCCAAATGAAATGAATGAAATCATTCACATCGAACCTTAATTGTGTACCAAACTTCGGCGGGCCGGATTAAAAAGACCAACGGGCCAGATCCGGCGCGCGGGTCGTAGTTTGCTAACACTATAATATAGCGTGAGCATGTTTCGTAAGCATCAACTTGCTTATCGGGTGGCATTATTATGTCACTTTCAAAATTAGAGTAACGATTGTGTTGGCAATATACTATTTAGTGTATTTGTTTTTTAGAGAAGTTAAATGAGACGAGCAGGTCAAATTGTGGTGAGAACATTTGCTTCATAGTCGAGAGGTTCTGGGTTCAAACCTCAACTCAGGACCTTCTACGTAGAGTCAGTCTACGCTCCCTGTAATTGATCGGGTTTTCTCCAATACTCTGGCTTTCTCCCATATCAAGTCAAGTATGTGCTGTACAGCACAGATGACATTTCTTCTCTCTCAATCAGACAAAAAGAAAACAAGAGGAGCCGCTGCGGGTACCCCCGCCCCCATCAAAAGAAAAGTTAACATAAAATGACAAAATAATAAAACCAGTGGCGGACCCTGAGGGCCAGCAAGGCCTTCTCTGCTGGCCTAAACATTCTCAGAAAAGTAAATTTACTTTTATGTATTTTATGTTATTTTATAATTTATGTTATTTTTTTTCATAAATATGTAAACAAAATTATTATATATATTAATAATAATAATATATTAATAATATATGGAAATAATAATATATTATTTCCACTTAGTTGAGTGGCTGTTATTTTAAATAACATTGAAAGCCACTGATAAATAACTTATTTATTATGGTAGAGTTTTTAACCAATCATATTTCAGCTAGCTTGCGTTGCCAGGTAAATTAAACTTGCTCGGGGCCTTCAGATTAAACAGAGCAGGCCCCTGTGCACTGTAAGTGAACGGGCACAGTCAGTTTTCAATAGCCAATCAGATCACGAGTCTCAGACTCGTGATCTGTTTCCTGTATCCTGACTTGTTCTCGTCTGCGTACTAGGGCTAGCGAGAAGGCCTTACGTCGAGACTGGCCGTGCGCGTTCGGTGATTGGATTAGCGCCTTTTCTGTTTCCTGAGAATTGTATCCTGACTTGTTCAATAAAGATT
>NW_017805548.1:1175099-1177572 GCF_001891065.2 Hippocampus comes
GACTAGTGATAGTGCCTTGAATAATATCGGCTTCTTTCATTCATGTTATGGGTATTTTTATACAAAGGAAATTTTTTTGTGCCTGTTGAAAATTAAGTTTACTGACATAGCCATAAAAAAATGTTGCTTTATTTATCTGACCGTATTGGAATGTATTTGTTAGGTTTTCAGTCAATTAAATTTGGTTCAGTAAACAATATGTGGTTATTTTTAAAATTTTCAATGAACATTCGATCAGTCCGGCCCTCGGCTTGCAGCAAAATTTTTTATCTGGCCCTCCGTCCATTTGACTTTGACACCCCTGTTTTAAATGCTCCTGAAATTAAGTGCTGCTTGACGAGCCTATATTGTGTATGTATGTGACGTCACTGAAGGCCTAAGGTTGAAATGCACGGCCCGCCACTGAATAAAACACATAACATAAAAACACTGACAGTCATGCAATCTTAACCTGCATACACTTGTTCTTTGAAGCAGTTATAGATGAAAGAGGAGCGAATCAAAGCGTCCTTTTCACCAGTGGATCAAAGATGTCATGCTGAAAATGTGCACACGTCTGCTACAAGCTAGGTTTGAAAGCAACAAGAAGTTGTAGCGTCCATTAACGAAAAAGAGATTGGCTCTCATCTCCTGTCTCCCCGCTTCAATTCCAAGCCGTGACTCCCAGTTCCACATACGCATCGGCGCTCTGGGCTGACGCTCCTTTCTTCTCATCGTCGGCTCCTCAAGCCATGCATCCATCCATCCAGACTGTCCAACGGCGCCGACCTTTCCGCTGAACAAAGCGGGGCTGTGAAAATGCTGCCCATTACAGGCGCAAAATACAATCGCCCCGGGCTGTCCAGCAACGACAGTCAAATGACGCTGACATTCTCCCACTCAAAATCAGTGCTGGTACACATGTGCTGCCAAGAAGGCGCAACCACCAAGCACAGATTCTCCTTCTTTGACGAATCGTCACAGTCACCTTCACCACGTGTCACAGGAGGATACGTGGTGAAGTTGACTGTGAAGACTCTAAATCAGGGTTGGTTGGCAACAGATGCAAAAGTGAAAAAGGCAGCCTTCTGTAGAAGAGGGTTTGCGCTTTTGGTAGGGAAAATATAGGAGTGCACTGCAACTGAAAAACAAAGTGCAAAGTGATGGATTTGAAAGTATTAGTGGAAGAAGGGCAAACATGTTACTTATTTATAGAGGTGGGCAATTTACTAAATGTTGAGAACTCCATCATTCGTCAGCGGCCTGGGCTCCGTCCATCCGTCATTGTCAGTTCGTTTTCATGCCGAACCAAACTAATCGACAGTCGGTCAGTCCATATCCATATCTTTGTCACTATAAGGTGCTTTGGAGTATAAGGCGCGCCATCAATGAATGGCCTATTTTAAAAGTGTTTTCATATATAGGGTGCACTGCATTGTAATGCGCATAGAATAGAAGCTACAGTAGTGGCTGCGGTTGCATTATGCAATGTTGGGGGAAGAGCGGCCTTCTCTCCCCTGCGTGTTCGTTGAATTTCGGACGAGGAGAATGTTGGTAATCCAAATAAAGGCTGGAGTCGATGAACAGTTCCTTCGAAGCTTTTAATAACAGAATATTCCGGGCACCCACGAATTACAGACAATGGCTGCGCGTCACGAGGGCCAAGCAGGAAGAGATTCACATCATTTTTATACCATCAGAAGGGCGGTACCGAGACACAAATTGTGATATCATAACTTTCGTTTCTCCTCAACCGATTCTCAGCTTGGCGCATTCCAAACTTTGTGCGTCTTCAGTAGGGAGTATTCCAATTCTAGATGATGATTATTACAAGGACGCCAAGCTACACTGCGGGCATGGGAAAGTTATACAGCATGACGAAATATGAGCAGAATACAGACTTCATTCCCCCTCTCGGACTCGTAAGAGTCCGACACCTGAAATGGTTTATATAAAGGTATCAGCAACATCATCGTCGCAGGCGGCTGGCGCAACGTCAAACAAGGGTTGTATGGAAAGATCAGATGTCAACATCTTATTAGTAGAACAAGATACAAATGCATGCAACAATGACCACATGTCGATCGTTAAGGGATGTCCCTGTCCATGGTGTGTCAGATGTCCTCTGGGGCGGGGTCATGAATGAATCGACGAAAGTGTAGTGTAGGGGAGTTGGATGAATGACCGGGAAGGGGCTGTTGTAAGCGTGAGCGGGAATGTCATGGAGAGATGGTGAGAAGGGTGGGGTTGTGGCTCATCAATGATGAATTGAACTATATCGGTTGTTTTCTTCAGGACCTTAGGGTAGACTACCTGGTCCCAGGTTGATTTTCACCGGGGTTATTCTGCCCGTATACCGTGAAATCAACCTCTGTTAAATGGTGTAACCAATCGGGGGCAGCTGGGTCTGGATCAGGAGATTTGTTTTTTTGGTCCTTGTCAGGTGGTGGGATCGCTCATCCCAAGGTGGATTTGTGTGCAATAATTACTCCAA
>NW_017805548.1:1177990-1179253 GCF_001891065.2 Hippocampus comes
GGTTGTGGCTCATCAATGATGAATTGAACTATATCGGTTGTTTTCTTCAGGACCTTAGGGTAGACTACCTGGTCCCAGGTTGATTTTCACCGGGGTTATTTTGCCCGTATACCGTGAAATCAACCTCTGTTGAATGGTGTCACCAATAGGGGGCAGCTGGGGCTGGATCAGTAGATTTGGTTTTTTGGTCCTTGTCAGGTGGTGGGATCGCTTAGCCCAAGGTGGATTTGTGTGCAATAATTAGCCCAATAAAGAAAAATCATATCCTTTTTTCTTTTTGCATAATCATATCTCTCTTAAAAGCTTCTTCTTTGCAGCATAATCAATTAATAATTGCAGGCATAAGCATTCTTAATTGCAAGCTTGATTAATGCATCATTAATAATATGCAAATGTATGATAACTAAAAACAATCAACCTAACATTTCCCTTGTTTCTACTACATTTGCTCATATCGTCACATAGAACCTTCCTGTCAAACTTTATTCAGTGGAGTCATGTCATAGTTATCCTCAGGGGCTGGAAAAAATAGGTTATCACCAGTTTTAAAATAATCAAGAAAAGAATGCAGGAAAAGATGGTTAGAAATCATTTACGACATTTAGATATTGAAGTGAAATCATGTCTCCATTAGACGATGTTTTCTATATCAGAACCATTACCATCCAAAAGTAACAACACAGGGTACATTCCATTCACTTTAGACGTCGTGGGCATACCAATCGGAGTGATAAACCGGATAAGCAGAGCCTAGATACAGGAAAGTCAGCAACATCCACACAATGTCAAGATAGCCGGGGGAAAAAAAATGTAAGAGAGGTTAACACACCATTTTCTTTTTTAAACGTCACAAAGGTCTTTCCCACTAATTCTGACGACAAGGGCGTGGTCACGCCGGAATGGTCCGGTTCAGTGTGCGGGGCCCTCAGGGCGTGGTTGAACAACACTGCTCACCACACATCGCACACGCTCCATTGGCCTCAGCCAAGAGCACATCCACCGCTGTGCGGTCCCGGAACATCATCAGAGAGGTGACTGTCAATTGTTTTACTTCTAATAGCCAAAACGGCTTCCTCAGTATAATTTGCAAGCTTCTGGACACTGTAGTGGAGGCAGTTGATCCCGTCAGCAACCTGGTTAACCAATTTATACCCACCTAGTACGCCACAAGGAACTCCAATTGCACTAATGGAGATGGAATCTCAAATATCCTCCGCTGTGAAAAGAACCATAGTCATGAGTAAAAGTAGCTTCTCAATTGTT
>NW_017805548.1:1179732-1181157 GCF_001891065.2 Hippocampus comes
TTTTTTTTAGATAATCTAGATCACTGGTGTCAAACTCAAAGTCTGGGGGCCAGATCCGGCCCGCCACATCATTTTAGGTGGCCCGTGAAAGCAAATCAAGCGCGTCAACTTCCATGATCCTTGTTAAAATTAGTACCGAAATCTCAAATTTGAACATATAGCAAATAATGTCGAGGTTCTGTGATAATCGTGTAATCCTGTTAATACTCACTCAAACCGTCATACCGGCCCAACGAAGGAAGATGCAACCGCAAAGCGGCCCTCGGCAAAAATGTGTTTGACACCCCTGGTCCAGATCTGTTAGCAAAATGTAGGCTATCCTTCAAAAATACATCCCCTCTCTCATGTGCTGAAGGAGAACACAAATATCAGAAAAAGAAGATCAGTGCAGTTGTCCATATGTTATTGTGAACATACAGTATAACAGAAAATGGGGACATGTAATCATCGATATTCTAGCATGACCTTTTTTTTTTTTACAATGTACGTCAATCGATGTGGTCAGCAACACTTCAAAGTTACAATGTTTCCTTTTCATGCTCTTCGGCAATCTCAATTCTTGTTTTTTATTTATTTATTTTTTTAAATTAATTATTATTATTATTTTTTTAAGAGTTACTTGTATATAATCACCAAATTAGCTGATACAACCAAATAATATGATTACATCCGTATGTCTTTTTTTATAAATTAGACATGTAATTCCACAAATTATATAACCAAATTAGCTTAGTATATTTTAACTAAATCTATGCATCGTTCCCAGGGCCTGCGTGTTTCATTCATGCATTTTTTCAACTGAATTATAACCATAGAATTAATACTCCTCACCAATCCTGCAGATTGGACGGCAGGAGCAATGGCGTCTCAAATCAATATGAAGCATGCATTCAATTTCATCATTGACTCTGTTTGCACAATGTGTTCTTGATATAGGTTAAAACAGTAGGTTGTATAATGTTCCCGAACCAGAGACACTATTCCCCGTGCCAACGCGAGAGGTAATCCATGACGCAAAAAGAATTTTGGGCAAAATGGGTTCACTGTCAGTGCTGACATAAACCCCATCTTGCAATGTAGTCCCCCTCTTATCTTTGTTTACTGATTGGAATTTGTTGCCGCATATTAAATAGAACTCAATTTGTAACATGTTATCCCGTCGCTTACAGTCAGTAATTTCTCCCCCCAAAAATTTAGAAGCTGCATCTTTTGTTATTTTATTATCAGCGCTTGTTGTGTGCGCTGTGCACTTACATATCCCAAATTGATGTGGTAACTGAGCAGCATTTGTCTTTCAGATGTGATTATTTTTCTTTTCTTCAGCCAATTCCTGACAATCTGTTTATATGTCAAACAAACCAATAAACAAACAAACACACAAACAAACACACAAACAAACACCAGGAAGTAGAAATAATGTAACAG
>NW_017805548.1:1181789-1182951 GCF_001891065.2 Hippocampus comes
TGTCTATGTCCCCCTCACACACAGGACATGTTTTACGCCTGCATACTCACACACATACACCATCAAGTCAATGTCAAACAAGTCGCTCTCTCTTTCCGCATCCCTTCAAAATAAGACTTCCCTGCAACAGGAAGAAACAAGAAAATATCCACTACACTTACAATTAACCAAACAATATAGTCTTATACAGTTCCTATGTAATCCTGCAGGTGCACTATTTTATGTGCTTTTAGCTGGCCAGCAAAATCATATGATATTATCCACATATTTAGACGTCATATATTGGAAGGACATTGGCTCTTTCCGAACTTTCTGTCCATATACATTACTTTCTTATCAGAATCCTTTTCATCTGCAATTCTACCTTTTCAATGATTTGTATCCCCATTCTGCAAATTTTCGGATGAGGTAGCAAACCTCCATTCACAGTTACTCATACACTCTTTGTCACTGTTCTCTCTCTCACTCTCTTGTCCTCTCTCAGGCCCACACGCTCTCACACACACACATACCATGCACTTATCACTTGATCACTCAGTAACACTCGCTCGGAATGGTTTGGTATTTGTCGCAAATCGAACCATTCACTTTCCCTAACAAACTCTCCCTCCATTTTGGTAAAATGTTCGAACTTTTATTTCCTCAAAGGTATTTGATACTTAATCAAACAAAAATACCCGATCCTTAATTTAGCAGGAGCACTCGATACTCTTTTACAGAAGTACCTGATCCCCGATCGTCATCGAAGAACAGCGTACTCGATTCTTTCAAAAGTGCTCGATCCCTTCTCTCAAAAGTGCTTGAATCTCTATATTCCTTAATTTAGCAAAAGCACTTGATCCTCCTTTACAGAAGTACCCGGTCCCGATCGAAGACGAGGGTACTCGAATCTTGATTCCACAGGTGTTTGATTCTTTTATTCTTATTTATTTGTGTAACACCCGATCCTTTTTCCTCCAATTATTTTCTCAAATAATCTTTCCTAAAATGAGATTACCATTGCGCATTTCACTGTTCATCCAGCCACAAGTTATCTCTTTAGAATATCAATTCAAGACGTAATTCTTACCTCGATCTCAGCCCACAGACAGAAGATCAATTTAGAGGATAAATGTCCTCTTACCTCGTCAATTGTGGGCGCCCGATGTTCTGTCTGTTGACC
>NW_017805548.1:1185175-1186082 GCF_001891065.2 Hippocampus comes
TTTAAAATACACTGGCGCTAGGATGGAGAGGTGTAGTGTCTGTTTTATATTAGTATTGTACTAACTTCATGGAATTACATTAACTGATCATAGTTCAGGGAAAAAATGGTGTATGGCTGTCAATTAGTATTGATATGTAGTGTCTATTTTTTACTAGCATTGTACTATTTTTATGGAACTACGTTAGCTGATCGTAGATAGTAGGAAAAAGGGCGTATGGTTGTCAAACAGAGAAACATATAGGTCAAAAGCAAGAAGCAAATTGTAGATTGACAACGCTTGTTAGCCAATTACATGTCAAAGAATATGTGGGAAAAGAACTGAATGTATATTGACGATACTTGCTAACCAATTTGCAATGGTCTTCGTTAGATGAGCAAGCATGCCCCATTGTATTAGCAAAAATGTGCGTAGGCAATAACTGTTGCACCTGCTCAGTAAGTACATCGGGCTGCCGAGCCGACGAAGACATGCCCCATTGTATTGGCAAAACGTGCGTAGGCAATAACTGTTGCACATGTTCAGTAATTACATCGGGCTGCCAAGCCAATGAAGACACAATCAAATCTAAAGACTGCATGAATTGAGTTGCCATGACCATGGGCGTCATTAGGCCTATTTTAGGGAGGCTTCAGCCTCCCTAAAAATGTCTTTAGCCCCCCTAAATAATTTCATTGCATTATTTTCAAAAAAGTATTATTTTTCCTGTACTTTTGCTAATATATTGCATCAAAATCAATGTAATGTGGCCATTTTAAATTATATTTCGATAACCTGCCATTATTGTAATGTTAAATCTCCCAGGTTTCCTGAACGCAACAGGTGTTGCGTTAGCATTTGACGTGTCTGTCACCATCGCCACATCAAATGCTAACGCAACAACTGACAGTTCATTGCCGAAAGTCAG
>NW_017805548.1:1186369-1188569 GCF_001891065.2 Hippocampus comes
CCTTACTATACATGGTCGTTTTTTTCGGCTAAAAATGCCTTACTATACATGGTCGTTTTTTTCAGCTAAAAACACCTTCCTATAGATGGTCTTTTTTTCGGCTAAAAACGCCTTACTATACATGGTCGTTTTTTCGGCTAAAAACCCCTTTCTATACATCAGGGGTGTATAACATACGGCTGGAACCGGCCCGCAAGGAGGTTTAATCAGGCCCGCAGGATAATTTAAAAGTGAAAAAAATGCACAAAAGACACAGAATGAATATTTTTAATAAAGTGCAATTCGTGGAATATCCGCTAGGGAGACACACTGTTTTGATCAGAGGAAAAGACAACATTGTTTTGATAAGAGAAGTAGACAACTGCACCCTCAGTCTGTCACTGAGACAGATCCAACACAGCAGACGCTATCAAGGACATGTGAATACAGTAATCCCTCGTTTATCGCGGTTCATGGGGACCAAAACCACCCGCGATAAACGAAAATCCGCGAAGTAGCGTCCAATTAAAATAAACAGGTTAAAAAAAATAAATAAATACATTTTTAAGTCCGCAAACGGTCCGCGAGAAGCTGCAAAACAACAGCGAGTCACATAGAGCAACTTATACAGTACTGTACTCCATGTATATTTAAAAAAATATATATATAATTTTTATATGAAAAAATCCGCGATGCACTGAAGCCGCGGTAAACGAACCGTGAAGTAGCGAGGGATCAATGTACAATACAATACAATACAATGCAGCATTATTTATATAGAGCTTTCACAACCGCTGCAGCTGTAACAAAGCGCTTTACAGAACATTTAAAATACTATGTCCAAGAAATCAGAATATTGATATGTATATAAGGCGCCTCTGATTGCAGGGCACACTGTCTGCTTTTGAGAAAATTGAATGCTTTTAGTGCCTTATCGTCGGAAAATATGGGTACTTTTTTTTTTTTTTTTTTTTTTAACAGGTATGAGCGATCATTGCGTTCTGGTTCGCCATGCAATTAAAGCTGGCATGTCTGTTTATAAGCATCTTTTTGGCAAGAAGGGGAAAAAAAAAAAGTGTCGCCTCATTCGAATACATATGCTGTTTCTTCATCGCCGGCAAAACCACGCAGGAGACACGCTCTGTGTGTTTCCGTCAGTCATCAGCCGAAAGGGTGTTCGTCAGTGACCAAGAGATCAATTGGTACTTGATCTGGTTAGTAACGAACACATAGACTGACGCAAACCCACTTCTGTCAGTGTTTAGTCTTTCTTCTTTTTTAGTTTCTCGTCATTCGTCAGCAAAACGGGCGGGCCTTCTGTCAGTACTGACAGAATGCCCACCTCTGCTTATTTCCAGAAAAGCAATCTTTCACTCTCATAACTTTGAAGCCAGCAACAGTGCACACACCATTTTTTGTTTGATTTTACTTGTCCGGAGTGCACATCTTATGTAGCATTAAAACATTAAAACTGGGAGAGGCCAGCACCAGATAATTGTGAGAGTTGGCTGAAATGACCCAGATGCAATGAAATGTACAGGAGAAAGGACTTTTGCCAGTGGTGACAGGCTCACATTAATCCCAAAAGCATGCGGCTCTTTGGCTGGTTCAATGCGGCTCCCGGGCTTTCATACAATTGTCGAAAACGCCTCGGCGATGGCGCTGCCATTCAAACAACGGTGCTAAATACGCAGAACATACTATGTCAGCCTATCAACAATCCCGTTACTTGATTGACATAGAGGGCAACCAATCAGATGACTGAATCACCGCTCATGCGCAGACAACGGCGCTAAGTGCTAAGCTAGTCAGCGAATTACCTCTGTTTTTAAGGCAGGGGTGCCCAATACGTCGATCACAATCGACCAAGAGCCAGCAGACTGGTCCCAAGTCACGAGCGGTGGGAGGAGGAAATGGGGTAAAAAAAAAGGATTCGTGTGTTATTGTCTTTAATTTTCGTTCATGTTCGGGCGTTCTGACTGTTGCTCATCGTGGCGTGCGGGCATATGTGCGGTAGTGTGTGGTTGTGTGTGTGTGTGTGTGTGTGTGTGTGTGTGTGTGTGTGTGTGTCTGTGTGTGTGTTCATATGATTGCACGTGCGCGATCGTGTCGATCGTGGGAGGTTGGTCGCTCCAAAAGTCAATCTTTGGGCAAAAAAGTGTGTGTGTGTGTGTGTGTGTGTGTGTGTGTGTGTGTGTGTGTGTGTGTGTGTGTGCGTGTG
>NW_017805548.1:1207424-1209573 GCF_001891065.2 Hippocampus comes
GGGGGGGGGCATGCCCCCGGACCCCCCTAAAGGGGCTGTGTTCCCCTTGGGGCTAAGCCCCCCTTGTTCTTGAAACCTAGTGACGCCCCTGGCCATGACTACAAGGACACGGTAATATTTGAAACCCACATGCATTCACACAAAGGCCCGGCAGGGGCCCCCCATGAAATTTAAAAAAATAAAAGCTATTGTGATACCATTATAATTCAGAACCAAGACATTAAGTAACTTATAGATACCATTAAAAACTAGCTGACGATGAAGGCCACAGCCAATCAGAATCACACAACGCATTATGATACTATTAGAGTTGATAAATGATCAAGAGACTACACAATGAAATTAGAGGGGTGGGCCCCTCGTAACGCTATAAAACCTGTGTTTAACCTCGGAGAAATTCAGAGTTTTCCGATGTGCACATCTGTACCTCTCTGGGTTTTGATTGAATAAAACTTGTTTGTGACAAGCCTGCACCTCGGCCTCTGGACTAAGTTTGTACTTGGTTTTTGAACGATCCCGGCATCAAGCTCAAAGAAACTTCTGGTGCGTCCCCCGGTCTGCGGCTCAACAAAGGAACGTCTGTTTTTTCCTTGTGTCGGCCCTCCTGATCCCTCGGCCGTCCACCCGGGAAGAGGCGGAACGCCTCGGCGCGCCCCTGGTCTCCGGGAGGAGGCGTGGGTCCGGCTCCGGGCCGACACATCAGAGGCACGGCCAGGGGACTGTGAAATACAAGTGAATTATTAATATTTCTTTAGTACCCAACCTCATAAAGTGATCATTAAAATTAGCTATTTCTAAAATCTACCATATACAGGATAAGGCTGAAGAAAATGAATGGATGGATGTTTATATTTGTGTCTCTCAAATAAATGTGTTGGCCTAACATAAGTTTTAATCTCTGCTTTCAGTAATAGAGCATTTATTACACATTATGTTCATTTTGGACTTGTTTCCCGGTCAGGTAACATGTTCTTCCTTGGAGGGGGAAAAAAAAAAAAAAAGAGAGACATTGAAAACAATGGCTGGTAATGCAATCCCGCCTGCAAGTTTCCAGCAGTTTTCACAGAAGCTGCTATGTCCCAAAACCATGACCGATGTGGACATGAGTAAAGATATACTGTAATAATCATAGTCTGAAAATATTGGAAGAAAACATGATCAGAATCAGAATCGGAATCGTCTTTATTGGCCAAGTATGTAGAACAACTACCCATAAATATTGTTTTTCATTGGAAAAACTTTAAAATACACTGGCGCTAGGATGGAGAGGTGTAGTGTCTGTTTTATATTAGTATTGTACGAACTTCATGGAATTACATTAGCTGATCGTAGTTCAGGGAAAAAAATGGTGTATGGCTGTCAATTAGTATTGATATGTAGTGTCTATTTTTTACTAGCATTGTACTATTTTTATGGAACTACGTTAGCTGATCGTAGATAGTAGGAAAAAGGGCGTATGGTTGTCAAACAGAGAAACATATAGGTCAAAAGCAAGAAGCAAATTGTAGATTGACGACGCTTGTTAGCCAATTACATGTCAAAGAATATGTGGGAAAAGAACTGAATGTATATTGACGATACTTGCTAACCAAAAAAAGAGAGACATTGAAAACAATGGCTGGTAATGCAATCCCGCCTGCAAGTTTCCAGCAGTTTTCACAGAAGCTGCTATGTCCCAAAACCATGACCGATGTGGACATGAGTAAAGATATACTGTAATAATCATAGTCTGAAAATATTGGAAGAAAACATGATCAGAATCAGAATCGGAATCGTCTTTATTGGCCAAGTATGTAGAACATAGACAAAGGCAGATGCACAGTTATACTAAACACTGCAGATTACGATGCCAAGATCTCAAACTTGCTCAGCGACACGAAAACCTACAAAAGACTAAAAGGCGACCCAACCAATACATACAAGAACAAAATTGTCAAAAGCCTACAAAAGTTACAAAAAGAGAAACTAATTGACCAGCAACTTTATTTCAAACTTTATCCAGGCGAAGCCACCCCGCTAATCTACGGTCTACCAAAAATCCACAAAGAAAACGTCCCGCTACGACCCATAGTCAGCAGTATAGACTCAGTTACTTATAATGTAGCTAAACACTTAACCTCAATATTGTCGCCTCTTGTGGGCCTGAGCA
>NW_017805548.1:1209729-1210278 GCF_001891065.2 Hippocampus comes
TGGGGCGCACTACCCGCCGGCGCGGGAGCCGCATGCGGCTCTTTGGCTGGTTCAATGCGGCTCCCGGGCTTTCATACAATTGTCGAAAACGCCTCGGCGATGGCGCTGCCATTCAAACAACGGTGCTAAATACGCAGAACATACTATGTCAGCCTATCAACAATCCCGTTACTTGATTGACATAGAGGGCAACCAATCAGATGACTGAATCACCGCTCATGCGCAGACAACGGCGCTAAGTGCTAAGCTAGTCAGCGAATTACCTCTGTTTTTAAGGCAGGGGTGCCCAATACGTCGATCACAATCGACCAAGAGCCAGCAGACTGGTCCCAAGTCACGAGCGGTGGGAGGAGGAAATGGGGTAAAAAAAAAGGATTCGTGTGTTATTGTCTTTAATTTTCGTTCATGTTCGGGCGTTCTGACTGTTGCTCATCGTGGCGTGCGGGCATATGTGCGGTAGTGCATGGTTGTGTGTGTGTGTGTGTGTGTGTGTGTGTGTGTGTGTGTGTGTGTGTGTGTGTGTGTGTGTGTGTGTGTGTGTGTGTGCGT
>NW_017805548.1:1215045-1222504 GCF_001891065.2 Hippocampus comes
GAAATTAAGTGCTGCTTGACGAGCCTATACAGTATTGTGTTCATGTATGTGACGTCACTGAAGGCCTAAGGTTGAAATGCACGGCCCGCCACTGGTAACTAGTAATAAGACGCTGATTCGGAACAAAAGTTGAGCACGTTGTAGCGCATATTTAGTCAATGAGATGTACACACAATTATAAGTACACACATTTATTTGATCACTTATTTTTTGACATTTTAGGGGAAGCTGAGCTTCCCTTGCAGTCTTAGAGCAATCGCCTCTGATATATATATATATATATATATATATATATTTTTGTCAATGGGTGGTGCTAGTTCCTCAACCGTGGTTATGCGGAAGTCAGTTTGTTCCCTGCGCGTGCTTTTATTCCAGTAAAAGGAGGAGGTTTAATTCAGATTCAACACAGTACTCTTTCTCGGGAACGGGAAGTCTCGGAAAGTAAAACATTTTGAGAAACCCAATATTACATTTGAACTCGTGTGTACTGTTTCCCCAGCTTTACAAGCAAAAAAGTCCCCGTTGCCTCTTTTTTGCCTATGCCTCCTCATCATGGTTATGCATCTATATCAATATTAAATGATGCAAAATCAGTAATCACAATTGGTGGCTTGATAAACCGCATGCAACGGTGCTAAATTTATGGTTTTGCATTATACTCCATGCTTCAACCCAAAATGAGCTGCGCATGAATATAGCTGCACAGTTCTTGGTGACACCATTTAGCAAATCAGACTCCATATATTTTTGGCATGAGCAATCACGTTTGTGACACTTTTTGCATGTGAAAACCGTTAAATTGAACAGGCTTTCGAAAATAATTCTGTCAACTTGCTTAGCCTACACTTACATAAGAGACGTGTAACCATGCACCATTCAAGAGTGCACTTCAGTATACTCAAACATCCACTTCTATGATCAAAACATCTTGACAACTGAAATGTGTTGGATTTTGAACTCAAATCTGTGTTGTACTTTTCACCATAAGTTGGGTAATGCCTATAATTCCAAACATTTGTCAGATGAGTTCTACATGTGCGTTGCATCCATGTAAAATTACGTATGCCAAATCTTCACTGCCTACAACAGCTGTTGACTCTGATAATATTGATAAAACGTCTTATAGGCATCTGATGGGCTCTGAGAATCGGCCCTGCTATAGCCATTACTTGGTGTTATTGACATGCCACATTTGTCTGATCTCTGTGAAATGAGAAGCCAAGGGGAAAAAAAGTCTCAAACGTGTTGTGGTTATCCTGAAAAGATAAACCTTAAACCTGCTTTTCAAAAGTCTTTAAAATGTCACGGACATAATTTATCAATATTTTCTTTGTATTTTTTGATAACACCCTTTTTATAGGGCTTCTGCATGACGTGTAATTCATGTTGAACTGCCTGGTTGTATTTGTGGTGAAGACCCCGATAAGAAGAAAGAAAATTGTAAATTTGAGAGTGTCGTCGTTAAAAAGCTGGTCTAATTTGAATGAATTTTAAAAAAAATGACTGCCATTGTTCTTTTCGTCAGCGACGACAAAATAATTTAGTTGACGGCCTTTTCCTACATGACAACCAAGTGGTAATGCACTCATCATGGCTTTTTGAAGACAAAATGTGCATTGCTGGTCCCTGTTTTAGCCACGCCACAATCGTCTGGAGAACTCATAAAATGAAAAAGACCTTTCATGCTATTTATCAAAAATTCTGTAGTAAATTTGTGTCGGTCTTTGCATATGTTGTCAAAATATATATTTAAACGTATTTAATGTTTTAAGAAATATATCAGGGTGGCCCGGTGGTCGACTGGTTAGCACGTCAGCCTCACAGTGCAGACTTGCAGAGTTTGATTCCGGCTCCGGCATTCCCGTGTGGAGTTTGCATGTTCTCCCCGTGCCTGCGTGGGTTTTCTCCGGGTACTCCGGTTTCCTCCCACATTCCAAAAACATGGGTGGCAGGTTGATGGCACATTGTAAATTGTCCCTCGGTGTGAATATGAGTGCGGATGGTTGTTCATCTTTGTGTGCCTTGCAATTGGCTGGCAACAAGTTCAGGGTGTCCCGCGCCTACTGCCTGAAGATGGCTGGGATAGGCTCCAGCACGCCCCACGACCATTGTTAGGATAAAGCGGATCAGAAAATGGATGGATGGATGAAATAAATCATGAAAATGACTTTACAGGAATTTAAGATATAACTTTTATTTTTTTCGCAGAAAAAATATTCCTTTCACATCCAAACACATAGTGAGCATACAAAATCAAAAGTACACTATTGAAAGTGCAAATAGGCACACTGATGTTAGACTGCAGACTTTGACCCCATCATGTGGTAATGAGGTCCATCGAGTCATTCACCCACACATTTAAATAACAATCAATATTAATAGGTTAAAAATGACCCGAGATAATTTATATACAGTGAACAGAAAGCACTGAAAGCCCGATTGTGCAAAGGCAGGGGTGCCCATTACTTCGATCCTGATTGACCGGTCGATCTAGGACTGGTCCCAAGTAGATCTGAGCGGTGTAGAGGAGAAAAAAAAAATCTTTGTACATGTTAGTAATATATTTTTTATGTGAATGTACACTGCACCCTAATCATCCTATCAGTCTCATTTTCACAAAAAAAATTAAATAAATAAATAAAAATAAATAAAAAATCTAATAAAATAAAGCAGGTCAATCTTTAACCCACGGTGGCGCGTGACCTACGTCACCGGAAGTTGTTAGCGCTCAGCAGTCTGCAATTGCAGCTTGTGATCAGAGCTGTTGCGAAATATCTTTTATCGTCATTATTAAGTGCATCGCATGCCTCCGTGTCAGGCTGTTTCTCATCATGGCGTGCATGTGTGTGTGTGCGTGCGCGTGCGCGGTAAGGGGCGATCCCGGGAGGTTGGTTGATCAAAAGTCGATCTTCGGTCCAAAAGGTTTGGGCAACCCTGCTCTACAATAAGTGAATAATTAGTTGTTCAGGTAAGGGGCGATCTTGGGAGGTTGGTTGATCGGAAAGTCGATCTTTGGTCCAAAAAGTTTGGGCACCCCGTGCAAAGGGATCACTGCACACTTTTCTTTTGTACTTATTTATATTGTAGGTGGTTTTAATGGGACATCCAGTTCAACACAAAACCGATTTTTACGGTGATGAGCGTTCTTGTAAACCAGGGGTGCCCATAAGTAGATTGTAAGCTCACTGTATCTCGGGAAGGGAGTGTCGGTAACTCTCATAGCATAAACTCAATCACTGCCAACCTTCCTCGTTTTATGCTATTGATATTGCTGTATGTCAACAGCAGTGAATTAAAAAAAATTAAAAATGAATGAATATATATATATATATATATATACACAATGAACCACACACACACACACACACACACACTCCGGCCTCCCTGTTTAGAGTTTGCATGTTTCCCCCAAGCCTGCGTGGGTTTTCCCCGGTTTCCTCCCACATCCAAAAACATGCATGGCAGGCTGACTGAACACTCTAAATTGTTCCTAGGTGTGAGTGTGAGTGCGGATGGTTGTTTGTCAACGTGTGCCCTGCGATTGGCTGGCAACCAATTCAGGGTGTCCCCTGCCTACTGGCCGAAGACAGCTGGGTGAGGCTCCAGCACCCCCTGCGACCCTTGTGAGGATGGAGCGGATCAGAAATTAATAAAATGTACATACGTGCGTGTGTGCGTGTGCGTGTGTGTATGTGTGTGTGTGTACCTGTGAGTGCCGACTCCGACAGCCAGTAACAAAAAAGTTGAGAGGAAATGAACGTTGATGTATGTAAACAAACTAAATAAATAAATGCAAATGACCATTTATCGAGTCCACAAAATCTAGCGTCTCCATCACTATATCAACGATAATGTTTCACGGACCAAAAAAAAAAAAAAAACATTCGAAATATCACTCACCGTAGCTGCACATCAACGAAACATGTGGCCGTATGTATTCCAACAAGTACAGAAGGACACTATCCATCCATCCATTTTTTGAAGCACTTACCCTCATTATTAGCCTTGAAGATGAGCAATACAGCTGCCATGTTGTTTTTTTACATTGGATCGGCCACCTGCGGCGCCAACCAGAATGTGGAAGGAACCCGTACTAACCAGAGAAAACCCACACAGGCATGGGTAGAACATGCAAACTCCACACTGTAATGCTTTGGCCCGGATTCAAACTGAACTTCGAAATATCACACCGGGCTGAATTTAGGGCCCAGTAGGTCCCTAATCAGGAGAGTCATGCCCTTTGAGGCACAACATGGGTCAAAAGTGATCCGGCCGAGTTTTTATTTTCGATATCTTTGCAGTAAATTAATTTCATCAATCAGTATTCATGGTATTCCTCAATTAACTTGTTTTTGACCATCAGACACAATTATTTTGTTTTTTTCTTTCTTACTTTTTGAATAAACAACATTTTTATATCACTACGCTTCTAATGCACAACATAGGTCTCAAATGACCCATATTCATGTTAATGTTATTTCATGCATGGTCGAGGTTTTTTTTTTTTTTTAATGTTACTTTGAAAAAAATAATTATTTTATAATTTACTCTTCCATGTCTGCAGTAAATATTTTTTTTTGATTGCCACTGATCATTATTTCCACTTTTGGTGATATGGTATGAACAATCACAGCTTTTGAATTTCTACCTCAAGGTCACACACAAAGACCCACATTGATTTACTAGCTATTGCAATTGGAGCGAAAAGACATTCACAGCTCCGCACAAGTCCCTTTGCCCATCTCGAATACAAATAAGTATTGTTTTTCAATTGCTCACGTTGCCTTTGAGCAAGAGAACATTACTTGTTCGAACTTTACAGGTAATTAGAATTAGCTAGCTCACTTGCTGTAGTGGTGTTTGCTAGGAGTGATGGGGGATGCTGGCAGATTTTTTTTCATTGGGGGTGGGGGGGGTTAGCTAAGTCACCAAAGTAAATCTGTATGTATGTGTATGCATATTGATGTGGATCAGAAAATATTGTAATGCTTTTGATTTTCTTTATCCAGAGGATTGCTGTTCGCAGATTTACGGTTGAGGAGGTTGTAGCAATGCTACAGCAAGAACCAGATGAGGAAGATGAGGAGTCATTTTTTTTTCTGATTCAGAGTCTGACATTTCTGAGATGATGACCCAGAATACTTGCCACAGGGTCAAGCTGGAATTGTGGCTGTGTCTGAAAATTCAGCTTTCCTGCATGAAAAAATACTCCTCTCATGATACAGAAGACTCCTCTGATCAATCTTCTGAAGAGGGAACTCAGACTCAGTCTTATAGATTGAGTAAAAACAGATCTTACTGGAATGAGAATCCCCCCCCATGGCAGAACAAGAAGCCACAAACATTTGGAGGAGTTGTCTAAGACCTCCTCTTGGAATAGGGATATGTTCATGAGTGACAACATCATTTAGGAGGTTGTAAAATGCACCAACTTAGAGGGACGAAGAACCACAACAAAAGGGACTGAGTGGAGAAACACTGACAAAGAAGAATTCATGGCCTTTATCTGTTTGACCCTCATTGTAGGGGACTGTGTCACCATAGATGAGCAGCCTGTGCCATTCCGAGGCAGGTGCATGTTACGCTAGTGCATGCCCAGCAAGCCTGCAAAATATTGGATAAAAATCTTCTGGATGTGTGACGCAAGGTTACCTTATGGAATAGAAGTAACTGTCTTTTCCGGGAGACAGCCAAGACAGCAGGTTCAAAGAAACTTAGGAGAGAATGTCACCCAACAATTGTGCAGTGGAATCAGACAGAATATACAGGACAATAGAGAAAGTAAGTTTTAGCACAACGCCTTCATAAAATGCATATTTTTTTTTATTTGATTTCTTTATAGGCAAAATAGAATAAAATGCAACGCAACCAGTTTACAGTTGTTAAACTAGTGATACAGCTCAACTCAATAGTCGTGTTCACTGTTATCAAAGCTGTGTGACAAAATGACAAATAAACACGTTGGAAATATTAAAGACACATGTTTGGCCTCCTTCATTGCTAAAGTAATGACTTGAAGCAAATTATTATGACAGTCATTCATTCACACTTGGATGAATGGGTCAATTTTGACCCATGTGTGTAAACGTAATGTAATCATCTTAAAACGATTTTTGTTCATAAAGTATGAAAGGAAGAATGGAAATAATGATCAGTGATAGTCAAAAACAAGGTATCTAGAGGAACACTTGGAATACCTGATTATAAAATAAGTTGATTTCAAAAGATAGAACAAAAAAAATACTCAGCCAGAATGAAATAACCTGGAAAATGAATGTGGGTCATTTTTGACCCATGTTGTGCATTAGAAGGGGTGTGCATATGTTGTGCATGAAAGGGTTAAGTATAAAAACAGAAAAGAACGAGGCTCAAGTGTGCTAGAAGCATAACGGGTCAATTACTGGAAGTGCAGAGAAACTGCAAAAATTTCCTGAAATGGAGCAGCTATTGCGGCCACCAAGTGAAATCCAGCACATTGGAAGAATAAGCAGGTACGCATAGGTTCAAAATTTGGCCCAAAAAGTGGCTCACTGTTGGGCTCTTAGCTCCGCATATATCACGTGGCATGCTCACGCAGCCAGAGGCCAAGCCTTCCGTTCTTGACGAGCAATTGCGCTGGCCATGAATGAAGGTAACCTGGTTCCGAGAATGGAACAAATTACCATCATTCCATTTCTGTTAATTTGAATGGGAAAATATGCTCACCACTCTCTGAATTATGTTTGTCAACCAAGCTGTATTTGTGTGCAGTATTCTCACTGTTTATCGTGTAACAGTGGTTGAAACTTATTTGTTGATCTAAAAGTAAGTATTTTTGGACAACCGAATGCAATCAAACATGACTGCTGGATGTCATGCCCACCTAATGGTCCTTTCAAGTTTTGTCACACTCTGCAGGGTTTGGAGTGTATTTTGCCCCATTTTGCCACCTTTGGTCACGTAAACTAAGGTGTCTGGTAGCAGTTTTGCTGTGTTCAAGCTGTGCAGCCTTTCCGTGCCAAACTTCAGATTTATCTGTGAAACTATTTAAATCCCTAACAGTGAGGAAAAAAATAATAATACAAGAACATTTAGTTTTTTTATTAATGTACCTTATTTGTATGTGGTAACATCACATGGTTTATTTAAAATACTGTACACCGATTTTATGTCGGTATACTTTGCATAAGTGCATGAGTCCACACACACACACACGCACGCACGCACGCACGCACGCACGCGCACACACACACACACATGAACACACACACACAGTATGTGTGCGTGTCTGGTGTGTGTGTGTGTGTGTGTGTGTGTGATCGGTATACTTTGCATAAGTGCATGAGTCCACACACACACACACGCACGCACGCACGCACGCACGCACGCACGCACACACACACACATGAACACACACACACAGTATGTGTGCGTGTCTGGTGTGTGTGTGTGTGTGTGCGCTTGCGCATGCATATATATA
>NW_017805548.1:1225477-1260254 GCF_001891065.2 Hippocampus comes
TATATATATATATATATATGTTATATTTATGAGGCATGCAACAGGCAAATGACTGGCTGCCCTGTATGTCAATGAAGTGACAAATTTCACAACAGATTAACAGATTACAGGCAGGAGTCTACATTCTTTATTTTTTTAACACATTCACTGATTTGGACAGGCAGCTATTCAATAGCTGGAACTGGAAAGGCTGGCAGCGACTGAGTTAATCTCATGAGAGCTACCGACACACCCTTCACGAGATACTAGTTGCTCACAATCTACTTCAGGGTCACCCTGTCTACTCTGATAACGTTTTTAGAACCCAATCACATAATGTTCCATAAAAGGCCCAGTTGGTTCAACTGGTGAATGAGAGAGACATAACTCGTAAATGCATATCCATATGGAAAGACACTGTCGCATATAGAAAAGTTCCTGCGCTCACTGACCACAATTCTTTTAAAGCAATACCGTTTTACGTTTTACCACATTATGCAAGCTGTGGCCAACCTGTTTATATCACTTAATGTTGAATGTGTGTGTGTGCGCGCGCATGCGTGTGTGTGCTCATTTTCTGCAGCGGCGCTTTCATCCTCCAATGCACCATTACAGCTGCATCTGCCCTGCAGGATGCTAAAATAAGTCAGCGGGTGATTCACAGAGAAAGAGGTAAGACAATTAGACCATATCCTGTATGATTCTGGTGCATGAGAAATAATTCTATGGTGATACTAATTGTAAAAAAATTAAAAAGTGTTAAAAAAATTTAACTCAGCAAAATAAATCACGGTACAGCAGTACATTTATTTGCCTAAATTGCTGCTACCATAGGCGGCAGGGTGCACGACTGGTTAGCATTTCCGCCTAACAGTGCAGAGGTGCTGTGTGGAATTTGCATGGTCTCCTTGTGCCTGCGTGGGTTTTCTCCTGGTACTTCGGTTTCCTCCCAAATTCGAAAAATATGCATGGCGGTTTAATGGAACACTCTAAATTGTCCCTCGGTGTGAGTGTGAGCGCGGATGGTTGTTCGTCTCTGTGTGCCCTGCGATTGGCTGGCGACCGGTTCAGGGTGCACCCCGTGAGCCTTGTGAGCATAAGAAGATTTGAAAATGGATGGATGGGTGGATATTGCTACCATGCTATTTTCTACATCAAGGTTGGACTCACAGAATTTGCTATTTGTATTCAATAGTTCAACTCGGTGAAGAAACAAAAAAAAAATCCTACTAGCATTTTTATTATGGATTGGTAATTAGTTGGGTGATTTCTTTGCATTTGGGATACGCCTCCGCAATCTTTCGTGAAGTTTGGTTTTAGCTTTTTGTGAAGTCCCGCTCACACCAAAAACACTAACCAAAAAATGATGATCAAAAATTCTGTTACCTTTGCATTCATATTGTTTCACTATAACAAGAACCCTTACCCTAAATTGTCACTCGTCTGTCTTATTTATTAACAGTTTAATGGGGATATTTTTGAATGTTCTTTACTCTTTGTGGCTCGGCACAATGTCCCAAGTTCAGTTCTGTTTTCCGTTCAAAATCGCTTTTACGGGTCCAATATGCAAATGTGTGTTGACTAGTTAAAGAAGTACATACTGCACCTCGGCATTGGTATGACTACTTTCGTCATTTGACCATCTACTCTACGACGAGGAAGCAGAGCAGATAGCCTGGCGATTTGAAAGTGCTGCACATATTCAGCCAAAATGTGTGTGCGGGTGCGGTGGGCGGGTTATTAGGAGGCTTGGGGAACAGCAGCAGTCATCCTTTTCCAGAACTGCTGACTGAGTTTTACCACTGCTCTTGCATTTTACCATAAAGCATCACAGCAGGTATGAAAATTGCACAGGATCTGACAGAAATAAACTCTCGTTTCTTAAACATCACAGAAAATCATTATCCACCACTCCCGCCCACACTCGGTGACACCCTGACAACATGCTGCTTTTGCAAAGCTGGCAGCATCTTAAAAGATGACACTCACCTCTCATCATCGCTTTTTACTGCTGCCATCAGTAATGTGCTAAACAACGGTGAAAAGCCAGCACATCCACAGAGGAAAAAAAAAGGTCAGACAAATGAGCCAACATTGAATAAAACAGGTCCTTGTGAGATCTTTATTTTGTTGCCAAAGTAAGTTAGGATAATTCTTGTGCCAATACTGTGCTGCACCAAATGTAGTAATTCCTCTCTTTTGTCACCAATTGAAGAAAATCCAAATTTTTTTGTAGTCAAGGCCATACATGTGATTAGACTTTAGCATAAAGTTTCTCTTCAGTCTATCCAATGGTGGGAGTCTATGAACATTACAGGACATCACTGCCAACTACTGTGTAGGATTGAGACGAGCTGACATTCCGTGCACTTTTTCAGTTTCCTAAACTTGATTTTTTTCCCAGTCATAATATGGCGAACCACTGAAAACAAGTCCGAGACCAACTTGTGGGACCCGACCCGCCAGTTGAGAGTCACTGCCAAAATAGACAAAAATAGACCATCAACTGGAAAGTCTCAAGCGCTGAACACCAAGTGCATGCATAGAGCCTGTTCAGCAGTCTTGTACTGTAGATGTTGTCCAACTTTTAACAAGAGTATGCTAGTTAAGACCCCCCCCCCCCCACCCTCCATACTGGAAAAGTCACAAAATCTGACGCGCAGATGAAGGAAACATTTCTTATCATTAGCTATAGATGCATTCTGCTAATCTAAAATAGTTATAATATATATCAAATACATAGAGATATAAAATTGATACAGTAGACCGATACATACAGGTATATTTGAAAAATATTTTTAGTTATTTTTTTTATTTCATTTTGAATGGAATTTTTCTAAGGTCTTCTTGGTGGTGATCGTCAGGCGCCTACTGGCCAGCCACCAAACAAAATGCCATATTAATCCTTGATGCATGGGTTATTTTGATCCAAGTGTGCCATTTTCTTGAGAAGAGCAAAGAACTGTTTCAAATTGGAAAAATAAGCAATGCAGATCACTCCTTTAAAATGTATAAATATAATTTTACATCTTTCCCAAGAGTAGAAGATGATGGGGCACTAAACACAACTGTTATATCTCACAAAAGGAGTTAATATTTCAATGTACATGGATGGAGAAAAAAAACCCCCAAAATAGTCAATGACTGATGATTGCAGTTTGGTTCGGCTTGAAATAATGACGGACTGATGATGATGAACGGGTGCCCAGGCCGCTGACGAAGGACAATATTTTGCAACTAGCCCACCTCTGCTACTTACTATTTGTTGTATTAAATACTCAAAGACAAGTTCAGTGTGTTTTAATTTCATTGAATACAATATCACCTAGGCGGCCCGGTGGTCCAGTGGTTAGCGCGTCGACCTCACAGTGCAGAGGTATCAGGTTCAATTCCAGCTCCGGCCTTCCTGTGTGGAGTTTGTGTGTTCCCCCCCAAGTCTGCGTGGGTTTTCTCCGGGTACACCGGTTTACTCCCACATTCCAAAAACATGCATGGCAGGCTGATGACTCGAAATTGTCCCTAGGTGTGAGTGTGAGCATGGATGCTTATTCGTCTCTGTGTGACCTGCGATTGGCTGGCAACTGGTTCAGGGTGTCCCTCGCCTACTGCTTGAAGACAGCTGGGATAGGCTCCAGCACCCCTGCAACCTTTGTGAGGAGAAGCGGATCGGGAAATGGATGGATGGACAATATCACCTGTAAACATTACAAGAACCAAGGTGTAGGATATCCACTTTGGATACTTTTTTCTCTGCCGAGGCAGAAGGGCCTCTCGCCTGGTGGCCTCGTCTAGGAATTCCTAACCCCTTTAGAAGCAAATGTTCTCTTTGAACCCTCTCTGATGGACAAGACCTTTCTCCATCTGGGCCCAAAAAAAATCAATTAGAGGTGCGAGGGATCTGTTTGTAGATTGCACATTTGTATTAGTTGATCACCTTGTCAGAGAGTAAAAATTACTCAAATATTTTTCGGTCCAAGAATTTGTGCGTAGCAAATTTCCATCATACTCATCCACACCGGCTATTTGTCCTCTTGACTACTATCTTAACGATTAGGCCTCACATGTCGAGTGGTGTGTCTCAGCACTATACTGTTTGTTGTACAGTCCACAAAATATCCTTTGTTACTCCCACTTCAATGGAGGAGCATTTGGATATAGAAATACCAGAAGAAATCTAGGGAAGAGCAGTTTGTAAGATATGTACATCAACGCTATGTGTTAGACCAGTGGTTCTTAACCTTCTTAGAGGTACCGAACCCAACCAGTTAATATGCACATTCACCGAACCCTTCACTCGTGAAAAACAACATATTTTTTACAAATTCAAGATATTAAAAAAATGCATTTATTAAAAACAGAAAAAAAAGTAAATACATTTTCAAGAGATAAGTATACTTTTTTTTTTTGTTTTATTTTTTGTTTTTTGTTTTTTTTTATTGTACGACGTACTATCATGGCAGTCACACGTTGACTCCGAAGCGAACTAAATTTCCAGCAGCACTGATTGGACAACCAATGTAATGTGCTCATCTGCAGCCAGTGCTGGCCAAGCGGGCGTGTCATAACTAATTGACATGTTGAGTCATCTGTGTCTTAACCTCCATGGCAGAGGCTCCGTTGAACCCTTGAGACCGATTCACCAACCCCCAGGGGTTTGATCGAACCCAGGCTAAGAACCATTGTGTTAGACAAAGATTGTTGCAATTTAAAGTTTTCAAACGGCTCCACCTCCCCAGGGTTGGACAGATTTTATCCGACTGTAACCCCATCTTTAGACAGTGTCACTAAGCTCCGGTCTCTTTGGCTTTGGCGCGTATTTTCTTTTTATGTGCAAGCTTTACATAACTAGTCTGAAATTTTTACCACGTTCTCTTACATTTGTAAAAAGGAAGTAATCCTTAGGCTGCAATTTTTGGAGTGGGACAAGCTTGTGATGGGGCTCTAAACAAGTCATTTGCACTTTGCATTTTCATCATTATTAGCTCACCGCTTCATTCTCCAGAACTGGAAGAACTGTACACCGCCTGCAAACACATTTTTGGGCACATCTCCAGAAAAGATTCATAGCTTAGGTCACAACTCACAATTACACGAGGTTTGTTTTGGCAGGTCTTTTGGGATATTTATGAAAAGGTATGGGATGCAAATTTATTCGTTTAATGATTTTTTGGCCTTATCTCAAACAACCACTGCTCGACGCCCCTCCATTTACAGTCTTGTGCGTGTGTGTGTGTGTGTGTGTGTGTGTGTGTGTGTGTGTGTGTGCGTGTGTGTTTGTCTTCGGGTTGTTCCATTTTCCATTTACAACAATGTTTTAAGTGATCTATATGGTGCAATATAAGTGACATAGGGTAGAACATCTGGTTAAATCGTATTTTGTTTGGTGAATTAATGCCCCCATGTCACATAATCAACATGGTGTTCTTTGTCGACTATGTTTAAAACAATCACAACATTTAGAAATTAAAAATACTAGCGCTTATCCTCAGCCAAATACACCCCTATAACTGAAAAAAGTGACAAATGACCATTTATTTGTGCTGTTCACATCACATTTTTAGGAATGGGTACACCTCTACAGTACACAGTGGTGATTGTTGGTCCTTTTTGTGTCTCTCCTCTGTAGGTTTGGATGAGTGGCAGTCAGGTCTCCCCTCAGCCACTGGATTGGGCGGATGCCTTGTGTTTGACAGGCTTTGGCACCTTCATCTGTGCAGCAGCACCGGTGCCACTTGGCAGGATAGCAACTCTTTCAATTTTTGTTTTCCCATTCTTTTTTTGTTTTCCCCCTCCTGCTTATTGCTGCCATTTCAAACTTTCCAATTTGGGGGTGGATTGTTGTGGTGCAGGAGCAACGTGCAAGGATGTCATGTGGGACACAAATGCTGTGGAGGTTTCGATGGGAAGTCTACTTTCCAAACAGACTCAACTCGGTGTGCCAATTTCTCCCTTACAATTAGATAGAATTTGTTTTCCTCTTATCATTTGGTTATCATATGTGTACTTCAAACACCTGCCATTCCATTAGTCTGGGTTATAAATCAGTTTGGCTTTCAAGTCCTTTGCTCGTCAGCAATTCTCTACAGGAAGAAGAAGGCCTTGGCCTATCAAGCGACAGGCGCTGCCACTGTAAACCAATGCTAATGACGCACAGGGAAGTGATGGTGGAAGTGCATGACATCAAGTTCTCCTGCTCTGTCATGTAACTCAAATTCTCCCTTGACAAATGTTGTCTGACAGCTATGTGTTTTTGAGGAAGGCTGCAGAAGGCTGGGTACATTTGAAATGGTTGTGGCATAGTCTAGAAAGTACTTCATTTTTTGGTCTGCTGTCACGTGACACGGAGAAGATTTATGAGCGATGACTGAATTATAAGCTGTGTAACTTATGAGGTATGCCATTGCTCAACTGTGATTTTTTAAAGCGGTTCAGAAGATTCCATGTAAATATATTAAGCAGTGCCAGCAGACTGTCACAGACCATTTATCATGTGTTTAATTACAATAAAGCAACAGAACGGTTGTTTGCTTGTGAAATACAAATGCGCAAACATGATAGACAATCTATAATTTGTGTAATATTCTGTTTAAACGCCATAGAAAACAGAATATTAGCACTTAAGAACAACACACCTGTTAGTGCTTGATTATAATTTTATCGGACATATAAACAGATTGAGAGGAAGGAAATGGAAGTAAAAAGATTTAAAAGGAGAAAAAAAAAACAAATGGTCATCATTGAGCACAGTTTGTGTTCAAAGGGAAGTAGGAAGAAGTAAAAAAAAAAACTCGGCCTAATTGTAGTTCTTTGTGTATTTTGACTTGTTCCATATTACAGTAATACCATTCATTCATTCATTCATTTTTCGGTCCGCTTATCCTCGCAAGGGGGTTCTGGAGCCTATCCCAGCCATCTTCGAGCAGTAGGTGGGGGACACCCTGAACTGTTTGCCAGCCAATCGCAGTACAGTAATACCAGAATAGGACAATCATTGTTAGAGTCTGTATGTGACCCCAAACACACAACGACAGACAGGGATGGCGTTAGCCAACACTTGGCGTAATTTATTAGTTTTCAAAATCAACTCAGGAGAATTCAAACTGAAATTTACGTAACATTTGAGGGGGAGCAAAAAGAGGAAATGTCCACACAGGAAGCGAAACCTTCACAAGGTGTCTACCAGGAGCTATGCTAAACAAAATACAACACAATACAATACAACACGAGATTGCTTTATTGATATAGAGCCTTCACAACCGCTGCAGCTGTAACCAAGCTATGAGAACTCGTCACAAACACGGAGATGAAACATATAAATACAAATGACATTACAAAACAATAAATGAAAGACAAAAGTTATGAAGGCAATTGATTGAACAAAAAGGCACACAAACATCAGGGGCTCACATCCACGATGGGCTAAATATCCTTCGAAGTCTTGTTGTCTCCTTCCTTAGTTTAGTCAGTCGTTAACTATGCTTTCAGTATTATCTTCGTTTCATAATGGCTGAGCAGAGCTCACAAATTAGTTGTCTGTTTGAGTGGGTGTTGTCGATTGCACATGTCAATTAGTGTCGGGCAGTACCCTTTTACGTTACAATTGGTTCCTGCAAATGATCGCCTCGAGATGGCACTGGAACACTAAAAAGGAAACAACTCAATGGGGAATATAAAAAGAATGTGTAACACCATACATAGGGCGCATTGGATTTTAGGGCACACTGTCGGCTTTTGGGAAAATTGAATGATTTTAGGTGTGCCTTATAGCGCGGAAAATACGGTATTCAATCATATACGGTATTCAATAATATACTAGGTTTTCTCCGGGTACTCCGGTTTCCTCCCACATTGTGAGTGTGATTGCGGATAGTTGTTCGTCTGTGTGTGCTCTGCGTTTGGCTGGCAACCTGTTCAGGGTGTCCCGCGCCTACTGCCCAAAGACAGCTGGGATAGGCTCCAGCACCCTCCGCCACATTTGTGAGGATAAGGCGGATCGGAAAATGGATGGATGAAATGTAGATGTGGATGAGATGTATCAAATGTTTGTTTGTTTTTTTTTTGGGGGGGGGGGAATCTGGAAAAATCCCAATGGTAAATTCTTTATTGTCTATACTAGTGGCAATTTCTTCCACAAGCTCCAATACTGCCATGGGGGTGGTCCGTTTTCTCTGAAAGCCAGATTGAGTTTCACTTAAAACCGTATGTCTCTGAATTAAATTATCGAGTCTGCATCAAAAATTTTCCAGAACTGTGGTGGTAGTCGTGATATAGGTCTATAATTCGTGAAGAGATGTCTCTCTCCACTTTTTATAAATAGGAATAACCTGCTATTTTCATTTTTTGATACCACAGAATAAACTGCATTTAGTCAATAATCTGAGAAAATATTTTAACGTTGCTTCAGTAGATTGTCCAGTGGGACTGCTGTTTGGCCCTCAAATCATGAAAGGGGTTCAGGCTGAATGATTTTTACCTTATTCAGTCTGCCTGCCCAAAATCTGATTTTTGTCATATCAAGGCTGTATCCATCTTGATTTTATGAAGTCTGAACAGCAAAAATCACATGAAATCTGATTTGAGCAAGATGGATCCGAAACCACATTGGGGAGTTGTATGAAATTCAATACAGATTGGATTTTTCCGAATGCTTCTTTAAAGTAATTGGATATCAGGGCGGCTATTGCTTTATTTCCTGTAGAACACGCACGAACACATCCACGCACGCGCGCACACACACACACACACACACACACACACACACACACACACACACACACACACACACACACACACACAAACACACACACACACACACACACACACACACACACACACAAACTAACATCATGGAGAAATATCAGCTTTTTACTTATATGCTGTGAGCACCATCTTCCCTCATAGGTGCAACCACATTCTAATCCTGACCATACATTGCTGGAGATAAGATAAACCATTATACTGTATAAGGATAGCCATACATTCACTTTTCTATTCACTTTGCTGAGCTGAACTCATTGGTCACTGTATGAGTATGGTGCAGTAGTGGTGTTTTGAGCAGCGCTCGAAATGTTCACGAGCATGCAGTGAGAGGAGTGGTGAGATACACAAAGTAGCAACTGGGTTTAATACCGCTGCAGAAAAAGTAACCATGTTCCAAGAAAAAGTAAAGACAAGAAAAGGCCTTTCTTTTTACAGTTATGCTTTTTTTGTTTGTTTGTGGTGACATCATATATCGTGATCAGCATTGTATCACAATGACACTATTTGTGTGTGAACGTGCATGTGTGCGCGTGTGTGTTTGCATGCTCATGCGGTTTGAGTGAGGGGATTGAGGTTTTAAGCTACCACTGCAAATGTTGCCTTGATACGTTTAATTCGTCCTCTTTTCTCCATTCCACACGCCATGTCAAATACAACATTGTTCGCAAACCAATCTATTTTACTATCTGTTGATCTATTAGCTATGTCAGGTGTTGCCTTCAGGAACAGTTCAAAACATCTATCGATGTATCCATCCATCCATCCATCCATCCATCCATCCATCCATCCATCTCCCTCCCTGAACCAGATGTGCAGTTCGGCATGTTGGAGCTGCAGCTGAAGGAAGTCAGAGAGTTTATCTGAAAAGCAAGGGCTAGCTCTGCTCCATGACCAAGTGGCACTTCATACAAAATGTACAAGTACTCCCCCAAACTCCTACAGCGTCTGTGTAAACTTCTGTGAGTGTTCTGGAGAAGGGAGAAGATCCCAGAGCAATGGCGAGGTGTGGCGGGGTTTGGATCTCAAAGGAGGAAAACTCCACCCAGCTAGTCCAGTTCCGCATCATCTGCTGTGTGTCAAGGCGAACGTTTTCTTCAGTGACATTTCCAGACGGTTGAGCACCTACCTGGTAAAGAACAACTACATTGATACATCAGTCCAGAGGTGTATCATTTTAGGGATGCCAGGCTGTATGGAGCAAAACGGTGTGGTGACTCAGCTAATCCTGCAGGCCAGGGAAAACAAAGGTGTTGTGGCTCAACCTGCCGAAAGCATTCAGCTCAGGCCTCCCAGGGTAGTTCAAAACTTTGTCTATCAGCACGGCATTCTCCCCATGATCCTGTGGTCCCTCCTCATCTACACCTTCCCATGGAGAAGAAGGTCAGCAATCACCTCCAAAGATGGCTTGGGTTACCAAGGAGCCTGAGCAGCATCGCTTTCTATGAGCGCAACAACAAGCTACAGCTACCCTTTTGATCTTTGGAGGAGACCAGAGCGAGAAGAGATGCAGTACAGGGATTCGAGTGACCCAAAGGTGGCCAACGCTGGGATTGAAGTGAGGACTGGCAGGAAGTAGAGAGCAGAGGATGATGTCCAAGAAGCCGAGGTCAGGCTACTCCACAGAAACCTGGTGGGAGCGCTCACATGGGGCCAAGCTGGGCTAGGGTCCTTCCGAGCTCCCCAACTGAACACCAAGGGAAAGGAGAGGCAGGGGAGACAAGATCCTGCAAGACCATGGGGATGAAGCAACAGGGAGCTTGGACAAGATGGGGGAATGCGATGGAGAGGAAAGTGATCTGGAGAGCCGAGCATCAGTGCATCAATTTTCTCATCCACACAATCTACGATGTGCTCCCCAGCCCGTCACATTTACACACGTGGGGCTTAGCAGAAACACGAACTTGCCCCTTGTGTTTCAAGCGAGTAATCCTTGAGCATATGCTCAGGTGCTGCACCATGGCACTTGGACATGGAAGGTACCACTGGAGGCATGACCAAGTCTTTAAAACAATTAATGAAACCAACAGCACCGGACTGGTGTGGGCAAAGCAAGTTGTCAAAGGCAACCCCTGCCACAAGAACATCTGCTGGCATCCTGATTTCGCGAGAGAGTGGCAGCGAGTGGTGGACCTTCAACGACAACTGAAGTTGACTAGCCACATCACTGTCACCACCCTGTGGCCAGACATGTCCTCGTCTCAGAGTTCGCGAAGTAAGCGTTGTTGCTGGAGCTAACGATCCCATTGGAAGATCGATTAGAGGAAGCCTTTGAGAGCGGATGAAACGTTTAACAGGCATTTGTTGAAGCTCGTTTCCGAAACTGGCTATCGCTAGCTAGCCGCTGCAGCGTCTCGCTTGAATGTTCACACTGCATAGCATGTTAGTAAACTGTTCCTAAAGTGACCTTTGCAGATTCACGGATGATTGTCTGTATCGTCTTTCTTCCAAGCACTCTCACCGCACACATCGTATTTGAGGATATTACCAAAAGAAAAAGAAACACAGTTACCTTTATCTTCCAATAGATCACCTCAATAACCCCAAACCTCTTCAGTCCAATATAGTACTTCACAATAAATTTTCATCAATAAAATGCAGACGCTCCTACCTGTACGTGTAGGCTGTTGTCCAGTCATACAGGAGTACCGTACTCTGAATTTTCCTCCTCCTGAAAACAAAAAAAAAAATGGATTGAAAGCAAATCACTCTACATAGTGTTGGTTGAAATAGCCTCATGAAGTCAATTTTTTTTCTTGAAAAGAATGCCTTGAAAGTTAATTTTCAATCATGGTGCGATATCGTCCTCCATTGTAAATCAGGCTTCATCCGCACATAGAGCTGAACCAATGAGAAGAGGGAGAAACTCACTCGTCACGAGGGCTGCAGAGTGGAGGTGAGTCTACAATTTGATTGGCAAAAGAAGACCCATCAATTTCAATGGTGTGTGTGCGGTCGAACGCCTGCATTCTCGGTTCTAAAGGCATTGGACAAAATATGTGCATGGCAACACATACAAGTTGAAATCTCATTGGACCCAAAATAAATAAATAAATACATAACTCACAGAGCACTAGAAGCTGCGTAGCCAAGACATGCTCTGAAATGAAGACAAAAGTCTCTTGATAATAAATCCAACTTCATTTAAGTTGTAAATGGAGGCCTGTGTTTCTGATAGTGTTTGGCCCTGACGAGAAGGCTTTGAAGGCCCCAACGGAACACCCCTGAGTCAGTTGGAAAACTGCTCGGAGTACTGACCGAGATGCTTTTGAGAAAAATACAGTAAACAAGGCAGACCGATTTTTTCCCATCACTGGTTGTTTGTATGAATCACCTAGTTCACACAAATAATTAACAAATCATTCAATATCATAAAAAACATGTTCTGTAATTGGTTACTTTTGTCATCAAAAATATAATTTGAATGTCATGTTAGACGCTTTAAATAGTTTTCAAATAAGCTATAAATGTAGCAACGTCTGATCAATCCATATCAATTTCAGACTTAAAATAATGTCCTGATTTAAGCCCATTTCTGGCTAAACCACGTTTATGCCCGGCCCACTACAAATACAGATACGGATGCAGATAACTTACAGTCAATGGATAAACAGGTACAGATAATGGTGTACTCACTCATCCCTAATAAATACAGTCTAGTGTTCAACAAATACAGACAACTTGTAAGGTAACCTGATTGCACCGACCTCACCATGCCAAAGGGCTGCAGCACACTTGGCTGGCCGAGTGCAGTCGGCCAGAATAGGACTGTGTCAGACACAACAACAAAAAAAGTAAGTCTGCAAGCTGCAACATATTTATGCTTTGTTGGAGAGTTGCTTGTTGTTGCGACCAACAAAGCAGCAAAGTAAAAGCGCTGTGAGCATCAAACCTAACCAGGTGCCGGAGGTGCGGAGGTCGTGCTGTTCTTGAAGGAGGAGGTGGAAGATGCGGTCTTATTGGGGAAGAGGGGAGAGAATGGAGCAACCAGTAATAACCAGACTGGTAGAAATGTGTGGCGGACTCCCGTACTTTAGACAGTTGTATTATAGATATTATATTAGAACAAAGATGAGACAGCAGGATTCTAGCTAAGCTAACAGCTATGATGGCCAGACCCTCCCACCCCCTTCAGGCCATCCTGACAGAACTGGGCAGCTCCTTCAGCCAGAGACTGATATGACCACGCTGCAAGAAGGAGAGGTACCGCCGCTCGTTCCTGCCGACTGCTGTCAGGCTATTGAAAAGTACCCCAGGTCCTGAAAACCTGGACCCACCCCCACTCACCCATTTTTAATGTGCTTATATTTATATTTCCTATTTTATTCTGTATTTATATTTATTTATATACTTTTTGTCTTCTACTTTCTCCCTTTCATAAGTTTTTGCTGCTGTAAATTGGGAATTTCTCCATTGTGAGACAAATAAAGGTTTTTTTAAAGTCACTGTCTCCACTCCTTGATTAGTATTTGGGGCCTCGTCATGTGGCAGGAGAAATAAAAAAATGTTCAGCTTTTGGCTACACACAACGGGGGACTCTCCATCTCAAACTCCCTGGCCGAATTATGAGCCCAGTATGTCCAAGCTCGTATCTTAAGGCATCACTGTATGTCATCAGTCTGTAAATACGTCACCATTTATTTGCTTGTATTTGTGTAATTCTCATCACCCATTAGGTTGTTGCCAGAATGTCAAGCTTGAATTTCAATTTTTTTTTTTTCAAACGTTTGCAGAATGTGGTAAACAGCTTTTGGCCTCTATTTTCATCCCATTTATGGTCTTTTACAGTTATATGTTGTTTCCTAAAGTGTAGCACAGTACAATTTTCTTGTCACTCTATGTATGGCTTGTGCTTTAAATATCAGCTTTCTTAAGCCAGACAAAGCGCACAAAATGAAATCAAAGTCCCACAAGTAGAAATGCTCATTTTGTAATGGTTCTATATGGACACAGAAGGTGTGAGTGGGCGCAGAAAAGCTCCACTCAAGCAGAGTCAGCCAAGAGCAGATGAGAGTGATAAGAGAGGATCTTTGAAGTGCAAAGACTACAGAACATTTAGCGTGAAGACCCTCCATTCAGATCCAGCCTTTAAGTGGGTCAGACAATTTGCCTTTGGGAACAAAAGCTTTTTTTCTTCTTGATTTATTTATTTGTTTTTCTCAAGATAAACACTGAGCTCCTTGTTGTTTATGAATGTTTGTCAAATTATTACTGGTTGCAGGATATTTTGGGGGTAGAAAAGTCAACTTTGTCCAAGCTTTTATAGTGTTTGTGGAAACGGTTTTTCATCTGCTGTGGTACAATTTGAAGTGGTGAGTTGTAATAAATGGAACTAAATGGTGACAAAATGGCGTCAGTAAATTTGTTCCAGTTCAATTAAGAATCACAATACTAACTTAAATAATTAAACTTGTAACAATCAGACACATCAACAAAAGCAAATACTCCCTTCAGACACTAACACCATGGTACAGGCGAGCTGTTAGAAGCCAAAAACGCACATCAGGGGAGAACTTGAACATATTTTGTCCCTCCGAACCAAAACTGTCATTGTAGGCCACGTGGGTGCTTCCTACACCTTTTCTAATGAAGGGGTACAACACCTACCCGAGCTAAAGCGCAAGATAGGCAAGCATAAAGATGCATTCCTGAAACACACAACATGTCCTCCTTATGTGTTCCCGGTTAGAACATACTGAAGCTCATCGTGGACTGAAAAATAAAATATTAATAAATCATATTCTTGTGCATGAGGTCCAAAATGATCCAAACCAGGACAGATGATGAAGAAAAGGAGTGTGGTTCAGAACCTGTGCCTTAAGCTTGACAATACTATTCTTTTTCCATGCACGGGTGTATGCTTTGTGTCAATTTTTACCCGGGCCAAGAATATTCTCATTAGAATTGTCTAAAATATATTAACAGCCTCTCTTGCCTATCTAAATGTGGTGAGAACACAGAGAGTTGCCGGCACGAGTTCAAAATTCCACCTGACCACGACAGAGAACCATTAGTATACATATAATTGCACGTCTGCTTCTTAAACAATCACCACTAATTGTTTTATTTTTCATTCAAGTGACTTGTTGAAAAACTAAATTGAAAACAGTCATGCAGTAGTAAAGTGCACATCTACATTTCTTTAAAAAAATAATTATATTCATAACAAACAGAATCTGAAAGACACATGAATGCATATGCTCGCTGTATATTTTTGTGCTTTTCAGGGCCATCAGATGTCATTGTTGTGGGAGTTGCTGGTGTGGATGTATCAAACGCTAACTGAGCTAGCATTAAACAAATGAACAAACATTATTATTCCAGTTTCCCAATGAGCATCAAAATCACCTCGGGGTTATTCATTCAGTCCTCTTCGTCCCGTCTGGGACATAAGGCCTCAGTCAACTCTATCCATCGTGCCCTGTCTCTGGCGATGTGTTGGGCTTGTCCCCATGTGAGATCCCTCTCTTTCAGCTCCGCCATCACAGTTCGGCGCCATGTGGTTTTGGGCCGTCCCCTATTTCTCTTTCCGAGTGGAGTCCATCTCAGCGCTACTTTCGGTATGCGGTTTTCCTCCATCCTTAATACGTGCCCCAGCCATCGGAATCGTCGACGCTTGATCTCTCCTACTATACTCTGGCTTCCAGTCAACGTGTAGAGATCACGGTTGGAGATGATGTTTGGCCAGAATATATGGCAGATCTTGCGGAGACACTTGTTGTGAAAAGATTCCACTCTCTTCATATCCGTCATCACCACTCTCCAGCACTCGGACCCATACAGCAATACAGACTTCACGTTGCTGTTGGACAGATGGATCTTTGTGTGAAGACTGTATTGACGGGACTTCCAGATGGCATGAAGCATGAAGGGGTTATTAAACACCCAAATCTGATTGATTTGGACTCTTGTGGTTGTATGTCCCCCTGGTCATCTGAATCAGATGATGAAGAAATGTTTCTTATTGCAGAGCTTCAGAGAGGAGCACTGGAGGGAGGTAGATGTGCTTTGGACAAGAGCAGTGCAGCACGTAGCCGCGCTAGATGTCATAAAACTGGGTGATGTATTACCATGTGACTGAGCTACAAACAAGGAATATTAAAAAAACATCATTTTATGAAGTCAAAGGAAATCTGAGTAAAACCATAGCTAAGAAATGTTCACTTACAAATTGAACGTTCAGGATTTGAAGAATGAACTTTGGCAAGAAACCTTGTAAGTCAGTGGTTCTTAACCTTTTTCGAGGTACCAAACCCAACCATTTAATATGCACATTCACTGAACCCTTCATGAGTGAAAAATAAATACATTTTTTTAATATAAATGATTAAAAAACCCCGCACATATTTAAAACAGAAAAAAGTAAATACAATTTCATGAGATAAGTGTATATATATATATATATATTTTTTTTTTTAATTGGACGACGTACTATCACGACAGTCACACATTGACTACAGAGCGAACTAAATTTCCCATAGCACTGATTGGACAACCAATGTCATGTAATCATCTGCAGCCAATGATGGCCAAGCGGGCGTGTCATAACTAATTAACATGTAGAGTTGCGTGTGTCTTACCCTCCATGGCAGAGGCTCTGTCGAACCCCTGAGACCGACTCACCGAACCCCTGGGGTTCGTTCGAAGCTGGGTTAAGAACCACTGTTGTAAGTGAACCTGAAAAAAGGAAAATGAAAATTATCGCTCTTCAACAGACACATTACTTTCTTTGCCACCTTTATTGTGTTGTCTAAACAAGTGCAACTGAGGCAACTAAGCATGCAATTATCTTATTATCTACACATCATGGCATATTTACCTGAACCCACATGATGTTGAATATATAGTAGAGCAGGCTGCATAGTGCACTGGAGAGCAGCTTGCAATTATATTATGTGAAGTATTCATTTTTGAACAAAAAGTCAATGAATTAGCATCATTGCAATAGCAATAAACAAGAACTTGCCCTGATCACTTTATATGAATATATTTTTTTCTTTCATGTGCAGTGGGTCCTAAGATTAACCTTTGCTTGTAAATACGAGGCAGACATGACGCTTACTCTGGCAATTTTTAGTTTGCATTGCCATTCAAAGGTAGTCTGTTAATTATGTAGGGATACAAATTTTATATGCCGATGAACTATCTTTTTTTTTTTTTTTTTGCTGGTTAATGTTGCTTAATGTTTGCTCAGTGATGTGTTGCAAGCACATCGCTTTGTTAGTGGGTGACAAGCTAAGTGCTTGCCTCAATGGCTTCGACAATGTACAGCAAGTTTGTCCGGACGCAAACAATTTAATGAACCATTAAAGGAGTGATCGACGTACTGTGTCAACCAAAAGCAACTTATCTTTGCTGTCACAAGACGACTATGGTTGTGTTGAATGCAGCCAACATGTTTCACCCACCCACACAGAAAGTCATCAAAGAGTCCAGGCTCTTTGCTGCATCAAAGTCTTCCCCAGTGTAGGCACTCTTCATCAAGTAGCGTATTTTCCGCACTATGAGGCACTTCAAAGTATAAGGCGCACCTGCAATGAATGGCCTATTTTAAAATTGTTTTCATATGTAAGGCGCACTGCATTATATGGCACAGAGAATATAAGCTACAATAGTGGCTGCAGTTGCATTATGCATCCACTAGATGGAGCTACACTAGAGGAAATACAATACAATACAATACAATACAGCTTTATTTATATAGAGCAGGGGTGGCCAACCAGTCAGAGACTAAGAGCCAATTTTTTTTACTGTGTTACTGCAAAGAGCCACATCGCGCACATGCACGGGCCTACACACACACAGACACGAGCTGCAGTAGTTACTTACTACTTGAGTCAGCTTGCTACATATTTGACCGAAGATCAACTTTTGAAGCGACGAACCTCCCGTCATCGACCCGATTGCGCACGTGCAAGCATACACACACACACACACACACACACACACACACACACACACACACACACACACACACACACACACGCACACGCGCGGGCGCCCACGCGCGCCACGCAGGCACGCACGCACAAGTGTGCATACGCAGGCACGCACAGACACCGATATGAGCGAGAGCGGGAACTTCACTGAACACGAACGAAATCGAAACACAGACCCCCCCCCCCCACCCCCCATTCGCGCTCGACTTGGCACCAGTCCGATGGCTCCGGGTTGATCGAGATTGATGTATTGGGCACCCATACCTTTAAAGCTGACTAGCTTAGCGCTGAGCACCGTTGTTTGTGCATGAGCAGTGGGTGATTCAGTTGTCATCTGATTGGTTGCCCTGTATGTCAATCAAGTAACGGGATTGATGATAGGCTGACGTAGTTAGTTCTGTGTATTTTGCGCTGTTGTTGCAATGCCAGCGCCACGCCGAGGCGTTTTTGACGCTTGTCATGTGAAAGCCCGGGAGCCGCATTGAACCAGCCAAAGAGCCATATGCGGCTCGCGAGCCTCGGGTTGGCTACCCCTGATATAGTGCTTTCACAACCACTGCAGCTATAATAAAGTGCTTTGTAGAACATCTAAAATACTACGTCCATGAAATTAGAATATTGATCCATATATAAGGTGCATCAGATAATAAGGTGCACTCTTGGTTTTTGAGAAAATTGAATGCGGAAAATACGGTAATTCACAATGTAACGATAGCTCACTTAACTCGCTTAATTTGACCAGTTTAATTTTGCAAATACAAACAGATCTTCAAACAACTGGTTCCCATGTGTCGATGTAATGGACGGATGACCTAATAGTAACCTTTATTCAAAACTAGACATAAAGAGACCGATGAACGATAGTACTTATAATGGATAAGGCTTCTCACCGTGTTTTTCAACCGCGTGCGTGCCCTCAAATATGGTGGTCGGAAATTAAGCACTGTGGGTAAAATGACATCAACGAAAAGGGCCTTTTTATAAGGTGGACTAGCTAGTTACATCTTAAACCTGGAAACCAGTAACACAGACAGCCATAACAACTTTTACTTATTATACTCTCGACTCACCATCACTGTCTTATTGTGTTTTCTCTTCTCCCTCTTTTTCTCTTTTGTTTTTCTCTCCCAGTGGGATAGCTCCTCTTCATCTTGTCAGAGAATCAGCCACAATCATTTGTTTCCACAAGAAGCACCGCCAGCAGCACACGAGGTCCTCTCTCTGCTCTCTCTCTCTCAGACTCTGAGGAGCAACAGGTTGGTGTTGAGTTTGGCTCATGGGGCCCCTTCAGGGAATTTGAGACGTCAATTGTGATGGCACCTTGGCCCTACTAATGTGAAGGATATGCCGTTTGTGTCAATTCTGTTGGGCCTCTGGTGGCTCCTGTTGGCTAGAGTGCACGAGCAATTGCCTCCTTTGTCAAATGGGAAGCTACGCTTCTGCCGGTAAAGAAAAAAAATACACACATTTATGCCATACACAATTTCACAGTTGCAAAGTTTACGGAATTATATTTGATTTAACACACACACACACACACACACACACACACACACACACACACACACGCTCACACACACGTGCAAAAACACGCAGGCACACGTGCGCGCGCACACACACACGCACACACGCGCACACACCCACACGCGCGCACACACACACACACACACACACACACTCGCACACATACACGGTAAATCTAAAATCTACTTTAGTACAAATAAAATATGACTAGGGTGTTCTTATTTTGCATGTGTGACAAAAAAAACAATCATGTGACTCATTGTGATTGTGTTTTATAAGAGACTCATTAAAGCCAGTGCTTCTCAAATAGTGGTGGGTGCGGTGCGATGCTGGGGCAGGGGGCGAGTGACTATGGGGAACATGCGTTAGTTTGCAGAAGAAAATAAAATGAAGTGTAATTGCACATCCACTACAGCAGTTGGCAGTGGCACCCTCATTGTCAGAGAGTGCGCAGGGCGTATTAGCTCGATGGTGTATGGGTTATTTCCTGCACCGAGCAGGCGATATGAAGTGCAGTAAACAAAGCCTCAGATGAGAACATGATTTTTTTTTTTTTAACAGGGATAAAAAGAAAGGCATAGAGTGACAAAGATAATGAGACGAAAGAAAATCACCCAAAAGCTAAGACAAGGAAATATGACGAAGCATATGTAGCGCTTGGCTTCACTGTGATTACAGTCGGAGACGGACGAGTTGTGTTGACTGGCTGCGGACAGCACAAAGCCCAATCAATCAAGGCGCCGCTGAAAGACATGAGACCTCATTCACGCTGATAAGCCGCTGGAAAAGTTGTACACTGCAAAACGTGATCATCGTAGTCATCAACCCTGACTTTGTGGCAGTCAAAAGGAGCACACACGACTGGCTGTAGACACGGCTTTATTCCACGACTGTCAACAAGTGGATCTGGACAATTACAAATTTGCACCAGACATTCACATAAACATGCCCCCTACTGTATGCCTGCTGGGTGAGAAGCATGGTCCTAGTGTCTGCCCGACTTCCTCATTTTGAATTAAAAAAAAAAGTTGTGTAGACGAAAGTCTTTACATTGTGCACCTGGGATAATGTTGCTGAATTGAATTTGAATTTGTTATTATTTATTGACATTTAATTTTTGTTTTCAGAATGAAAAGTTGGTGCAATAAGTCGGTCAAAATGTTTACAGTTTCAACAAGGATTTTTCTTCAGGCAAATTGATGGACTTAAAATCTTTTCTGTGACAAACTAAAAAACAATGTTAATAAAGTTATTCTTTGCTGTCAGTTGAACTATATTTCTTTATTTTTTTCTTTCGTTAGAGGATACAATGCAATGCAGATGTGTACTTATAACAATTTTATAGACAAATTATATTGATAGTGGCGGCAGAGGGGGAATTGTTTTCTTCTTGTTAGGAGCGGCGTAACAGAAAATACACACCCCGGTGCATTTAGCTACTTTGTGCTCACAAGCACTGTCAATATCAAGCTTTCCACTATCACGCAGTATCCATCCATCCATCCATTTTCCAATCCGCTTTTCCTCACAAGGGTCGCTGGGGGGTGCTGGAGCCTATCCCAGCTGGCAGTAGGCGGGGGACACCCTGAACCGGTTGCCGGCCAATCACAGGGCACGCACAGACGAACAACCATCCATGCTCACACTCGCACCTATGGACAATTTAGAGTGTTTAATCAGCATGCCATGCATGTTTTTGGAATGTGGGAGGAAACTGGAGTACCCGGAGAAAACCCACACGGGCCCAGGGAGAATATGCAAACTCCACACAGGGAGGCCGGCGCTGGAATTGAACGGTACCTCTGCACTGTGAGGTCAACACGCTAACCACTGGACTACCGGGCGCCACACGCAGTATCATTAAATGCAAAAATGAAAAAAGCTCGGGCAAGACTGAAAACCTTTTGTAGAGGAATCCAGTCATCTGCGTAATTATTGTAATTAGTTTTAATGAGTTCAAATGAAAACAAACAAATAAACAATATATGGAAATTGTAGAACTCGAAGAAAGCGACAATTTCTCACGTTCGCACTCCGAGAGAGAGTGTGTCGTATTTTTTTATTAGCACAAAAAAAAAAAAACACTCGCGCCAAACGAAACCCGCCGAAAGTAAGTTTCCATAGAAACAAGCAGACTAACATGGCGGTCCTTAAAGGGACTTCAATTATTTCTACCCTGTTACCAAATAATCGTGAAATCTCTGACAAGCATATGAACATTGCATTCACACATTTGCAGTTGGTGGTGAATTATGTACGTAGGAGTCACTACAAATATGTATTAATACCAAACATACTATCATTAAGCCTTTTCAAATATGGGGTTGCCTCAACCATTGGTGGTCTTGAGCACATAGTGATGCCACATTGATTGCTGAGCAGCAAACTCAGCCAAATCAGCCAAACTACCAAGTGAAGGGTGGACAACCTCATTTGTGAGGGTAATACAACAGCCAGCAGATAGAACCATTTTCTAAAATGGGCAGATTATTTCAGGGTGCATTCACCTTATCAAATCAAAAGGCTCAATATGTTGAAGTGTTAATGCCACAGATTCGTTTGCGTTATTGTTATAATCTGTGCTTTGATTTATTACTGAGTTACAGAATAGTTTACACAACAGCTGTGTGGCATGATTATGTTGTCACATTGATCGCCTACAAGACTGTATGTTGAAGTATTTAGTGCAATAAAGTGTTTTTCATATTAATTACTGCTTGGTGAGCCCTTTTCCGAATAACCTCAAATCTAAAATAGATCTGATTTTGCTTATTGTAATGAAGATAAATTAATTGCTTGATTCCACCTGCCTGGACCCGCCCCAGCATCTATCCAACTCAACCTGGACATCGCTTTCCAGCTCCATATGAGATTCATCCACCGAGGGTCCCACAGCTCAACGCTAGTAGGTTCATCTGGTCCGGCGCTAGCCGCTCGCTCCCCTCGCTCCACCAGCCGGGCTGTCAACCACAGCGTGCTAGTCAGCCTACCTCGGCCGGTCCGCACCAACGGCGACATCTCACTCAACTTCCGTCTGCTCAATATGTTCTTGCTGTCAAAATGGTAAATGGGCTGTCACTTGCGTAGCACTTTCATACCTTAAAGCGCTTCACACTGTGACCTAATTTACCTACTGATGATGCAACATCAGGAGCAACGCAGGATTCAGTATCTTGCTCAAGGATTGGGAGATGACCGCTCTACCACTGTACCACTGAGCCATGCCGCCCCTATCCAGGACCTCATTATTTCAGAGAGACTTTCTTTACGTAACTGAGACATGGCAACAGCCAAATGATTTTTTGCAGCTGACTCAGTCCACTCCGCCTTGGTTTGTTTACATCTGTCAACCCCGGAGGTAAGATCTCGCAATAATTCACCGTGAGACTTTGAAAGTTTCGCCAGTGTCTGGGACTCCATCCAGCATGTCTGAATCTGCTGTCTGCAAACTGTCTGGTCCCATTCCAACCATCAGTGCTTTATTGCGACTGTTTACAATCCCCCGAAACCCAATGGTGTTTTTAAAAATTATTTTGCTGCCTTTCTCATCCACCTATCCTCTCTCTCTTTCTCTCTCTCTCTCTCTCTCTCTCTCTCTCTCTCTCTCTCTCTCGCACTCTCTCTCTGTCTCTCCCTCTCTCTCTCTCTCTCTCTCTCTCTCTCAATTCTTTTTGTTTTCTTCAGTGCTTTGTTTGGGTGGTTTTGTCAACATGCTGAATTTGGACGGATTTGCACTACACGCCACTCTTGAAAAATTGTATTGGTGTACAGCAATCCCTTGTTTATAGTGGGGGTTACGTTCCAAAAAGAACCAGTGATAAGTGAAATCCGTGAAGTAGGATTTATAAAAAAAAAAAAAAAAAGCAAAAAAATATGAGGGAAGAAATTTCAAATTTCACATACAGCACATTTGACGGTAAAGTTGTACTTGGTACTTGATAGTCAGCTTTATTTTTTACAGTTATTATACAATACTGAACTATGTATACAATACAGAGGCGATTGCTCTAAGACTGCAAGGGAAGCGCAGCTTCCCCTAAAATGGGGAGCCAATGTTCCCCCTAAAATGTCAAAAAGTAAGTGATCAAATATATGTTTGTACGTACAATTGTGTGGACTTGTCATTGACTAAACATGCGCTACAACACGCTCAACTTTTGTTCCGAATCAGCTTCTTATTACTGGTTACAACGCAACTCTCTTCTCATTCATTCCGGCAGCTTCACTGTGCTTTAAATTGTGTGGACGCTGAGCGGTGACCGCGCGGACGCTGGGCGTTTCGAGAGTTCAGCTTAGGTTGTCCCAATGCACTGAAACGAGACGAGTCATTGGACAAATGCTGGTTTTGTCCCGCCCATTGGACGCTCAGTGGCTCTGGGAGTCTATGGACAGTGGGCGTTTATAGGCTGGCCAGAAAGCTCAGCTTTTCTGCATGATGATTGGATGATCTGTCTGAGGCTGAATCTCTTTTTGATTGACAGCAAAGTGAGCCAATCACCAATCTTATAGTGACGGCATCCTTTTCATTTTTTTGAAAAGGAACGGAGAGTAGAATTCACGTATAAATAAACGGACACATTTTATGATGTAGGCCGAAATTGAGCTTCCCCTCCTTGACAGACCAGCATCCGCCACTGATACAATGAAACCACAGACCAAAAATTTGCAAAGATAAATTTGGCAAGCTGTACAGAGACGAGGTGCGGAGACTGTTCACGTTGGTCAGTCCCTTAGCCAATCAGGATGCAGAACACAATTCACTGTTTAAAAAAAAGCATTAAAAAACTGCACTAAAAAAATCCGTGAAACAGCGAAGCCACGTAAGGTGAACTGCGTTATAGCGAGGGATTACTGTACTCAGGCCGATCTTTTGTTCATGTCAAATGTCTTTGATGTTTGAATGGCCGAAAGGGTTTGCAGTTTGGTGTGGAACCTGAGGCTGCCACATCAGCACATGACCTCACCAGCGAGGTGGTTACGGGGGCGGAGGCTGCCATCGCTACAGAGCCAAGTGCAGTTCCACAAGCTGCCGTAAAAATAAAGGAGCACATGCTCAATCTGAGGTTAAAGGAATTGGAGCATCAAAAACTTGTGAGGTGGAACTGATGCACCTCCAGATCCAAGCTCTGGAGCTGGAAGAATCCACCCGCGTCAGCATCAGACCAGTTTGATGTCAGCCACAAAATTGGTAATCACATTTTCAAAATTCAAGGTGGATTCCTATTTCAATGGTTTTGAGCCCATTGCAGCAACTCTCCAGTGGACGAATGAGGTATGGAGTTTATTGCTGTAATGCAAACTGGTGCGAGGGGGTGTAGTTAAGTTTGTCCATTGAACTATTGTGAAAGCAACCATGCTAAGAGCTTATGAATTAGTGGCACAGGCATCTCGCCCAAAATTCCATTCTGTTTGCACATCTACCAGCCAAACACATGTAGAATTTCCATGTGAGAAGTCGATAAATGGTGTTCCGTGACTAAAAGTATGGATTTTGCTCAACTTCATGAGTTATTCCTCTTGGAAGAATTCAAGATGTGTCTTCCTGACAACATTATCATTTACTGATCAAAAAGTAGATTCTGTCTCAAAAGCTGCCATTTTGACACATTGTATTGTGTTCCCTACTGAGATTTCCACCGGTGGTGCGGGGCAATCTCACCTCACCTCTCTTAAACCATCTCCGGCATCAAACCCCTTTATTTAATACATTGTAAATAGGCATCCATCCATTTTCTATCGCTTATCGAGGCTCGGTTCACAGGCACAGCACCTATTAGCAGGGACGGCCAGACTCCCCAGCCACTTCTTCCAGCTAGTCCCAGGGCATCCCAAGGCCTTCCCAGGCCAGCTGGCAGCATAGTCTCTCGAGCGTGTCCTGGTGTTCTGGGTCATTCTCGGGGCCTCTTGCCAGTAGGACATGCCCAGAACACCAAACCAGGGAGGCGACCTTTTAAATAGTGTTTTTTTCGTAAATCAATAGATGGATGGATAGACGGGACAAATGCTTATTACCTGGCTCAAATCAGAAAGGGAGATAAATGGAAAACCGTCTTTAACACACACTCATGACAAATTCTTTGTCATGCCTTTTGGCCTAACTAATGAACCGTTTTCCAAGCAATCTCCTACGGCAGACCATACTTCATCAACAGTTGCAAGGAGTACATCCTCTGCTGTGCCTTTTTCAAGATGGAGTTGATGTTAGTCTCCCACTTCAGTTCCTGAGAGACTGTAATTCCCAGGAGCTTTAAGGTCTCAACGATTGGCACAGGTCATTTGCACAGCGTTAGTGGGAGCTTAGGCGAAGGATATCACCTGAACTTCACAATCATCTCTACAGTCTTGAACTTGTTCAGCCCTGAGTTGTGTTGGCCACACCACAGCCTGAGCCGCTCCACTTTGTGTTGAGATGCAGGCTTGTCTCCATCGTTCATGAGGCCGATGACTGTGGAATTGTCTGCCAATTTCAGGAGTTTGACAGCTGAGAGCAATGAGGTGGAGCTGTTTGTGTGGAGAGAGAAGATGAGCAGAGAGACAACACATCCTTGGGGGGCCTTGGTGCTGATGGTGTGTGTTAAGGAGATCAACCCCCCCCCCCTCCGCCTCACCTGTTTTGTCCTGCCTGTCATGAAGCTGTCCTCCACTGGCAGATGACAGGATACACACCGAGCTGGAGGTAGTTCAGGGATGATGGTGTTGAACTCAGATCTGAAGTTCACAAACAGGATCTTCGCGTACATCCCTCCACCCTTGTTCCCAGTGTTCCCGGATAATGTGCAGCCTCATGTTGACTGTGTCATCCACTGAACTGTGTTTGAAGCAAGATGAGACTTCACACAGATCCAACAATCTGTTGAACATCTGTGTGAAGCAAACTGATCAGCGCAGACTTTCATTCAGGAGGGAGCTAGTCCATTCAGCCCTGATGCCCTCTTGCTCTTTAGTTGTTTGAAGAGCCGTTTTATATCATGAATCGTCAAGATGGAAGGAGTCAGGTGTATATACACCGAAGTGTATGAAAGAGGAAAACTTACTTGGAAAATGTAAGTGTTGTAAGCCTTGAGCATAAGGCTTAACTGATTTAGATCAATTTGAGATATCATTAACAAATGAAAAAAAAACATTATACCCATTATAAATCACATCTTGTTGAAATTTTATAGCTTGTGAGCTTAACCCTTTCGGGGACAGTGATTATTACAGTAGACAATTTATCGTGTTATCAGGTTACAGGATGCATGAAAGGGTTAATGTAGATGTTTTGGCTGTTCACAACTCGCTCTTGTGGCTTACTACAATTAAAGTTGCACTCAATTCAATTTTTAACTCAACTCAACTTTACATATAGGACTTTCACAGTCACAGCTGTACAAAAGCACTCTTCACAAGACTAAATAATCCTTCCATCCATTTTCTGATCCGCTTTATCCTCACAAGGGTCGCGGGGGGTGCTGGAACCTCTCTCAGCCGCCTTCGGGCAGTCGGCGCGGGACACCATGAACCGGTCGCCCGCCAATCGCAGGGCACACATAGACAAACAACCATCCTCGCTCACGCTCACACCTAGGGACAATTTAGAGTGCTCCATGAACCTGCCATGCATGTTTTTGGAATGTGGGGGTAAAACGAACTACCCGGAAAAAAAACCCATGCAGGCACGGGGAGAACATGCAAACTCCACACAGGAAGGCCGGGGCCTCTCCACTGTGAGGTCGACGCGCTAACCAGTCGACCACCGGGCCGAAGACTAAATAATGATCATAATAATATTAATACAACACCTTCACATTGGCACTTCACGTAGAGGAGCTGCAGTTTTTGCATTCATTTTGCCACATAGCATTGCAGTGTTTGTTTCTTTGTTGCCCTTTGCTCACAATTCCCAAATAGCCTCCACCTGAACATCCCCAACCCCAAAGACATGAATGCAAATGGAACTTGACAATTCTCAGTATCATGGGTACCTGTATTGTATCTCACAGCGGCAATCGGGGCTTTGATTTATCCCCCCTTGCCCTCCAACTAGCATTAGACCTGTCTGCTATGATGACCATTAAGATTGGGCCAGCGGTGCCAGTGGGCCTTCTTCTTCCCAGCTTCCATCCCCATTGCACAAAAGTGAGCTTTCTGGCTTGGAGCGGCTAACAAGATGTGCATTTAGACAGTTGATTCTACAAATGGAGAGGCTTGGGGTATAACGGAATACAGCACATCTACCGGTGTTAAGTATTCAGACTACAAACCCATAACAATAATAATAATGATATTAATAACAATAATAATAATAATAATGTGACTTTTTAAAGGCTTTATGTCACATCACTTGCTTAGGTTGCTGTTGCTTTCATGAATGAATTTGACAATAAAGTTGTACAGTACTTGACTTGACATTCCAAATCCAGCAATCTGAATAGACTCTCCCCATGACAGTGAACACGTAATCGTTGTACCTAACATCCGATAACCCTTTACAGTGGAAAGACTAATTGCACCACAGCAAATAAATCCAATCTCTGATTTCTTCAAATCTGGTCAGAACATCTTGTTGCAGGCTCTCATTGTGGCCCGTGGTCAGGAGACATTCAAGGAATATGCCAAAGAGACATCAGAGTTGTTTATGTCACAGATGAAAATTTAAAAAATACATTCTTGTCCCAAGCAACCTGTCTTTTATTTCAGGAAATACAGCATATACATTTTCCATAATTTTTCAGTGAACAAAAAAGCCCTTTGCAGTTGAGGTCATGTGGACCTGACTGCTCCCTCTCTGAAACAAGAGAGGCTTGCGGGCCTGCAATAAAACAATCACATATTGATTAATAAAATTTATGAAAAATATTTGAATTCCAAATTATCAGGAATTTAATCTCTACGCCTAACATAGAGAATGCTACAGCAAATTCACCTTGTTTCAAGAGAGAGAGAGAGAGAAGAGAATGTTTTTTTCTTCATGAGTAAAAACTATTCATAACAACAACTATCTTGGTGAGCAGTTTATTTGTGCCGTTTCAACTCCCAGCAAAATTGAACAGAATCATGACCAATGTTCCCTCTAAGCTGCGCAACTGCACACTGGTTGCACACTGTCAGTGCACAAGAAAATCCAGCGCAGTGAACGCACTTGAAATGAATTAAATACCGTATAGGCCCGAATATAAGACGGCCCTGATTATAAGACGACCCCCTCTTTTTCAAGACTCAAGTTTGAAAAAAAGACTTTTTGAACACCAAATTAATTTTTATACAGAAAATAATTACAGTACATCTGAAACAAATAATTATAACAATATATTTGAGACAAAAAGTTATTTTGTTATTTTGCCTCATTCAAATCTAAAGTGCAATCACATTCGTAAATGAATGGCTTCTGGTTTTTGAAATGTAAATTACATCATAACTTCTCCTCAGCTGCCGGTTAACCTGGCCGATCTTCGACCCACTTTTCTCCAGATTGTCACTACGTTTCTCCATTTTCTGTTATCTCTTCTATTATTTTCTTCTCTTTTCCTTCTTACCGCGATTTTTTATTTTTCTTCTTCATGCTACCGCTATTTTTATTTTTTTTCTTCGTGGCAAGGGTTCACTTTGGCCTGGGGAGTCAACTTCAGCATTCGCTTCATTGATATCTGGCGCCATCTAGCGTCATCTAGCGTAAAGTCTAGACCCCGAATATAAGACGACGCCCACTTTTTCAGTCTTATTTCAATGCAAAAAACACCGTCTTATATTCAGGCCAATGCGGTATATAACATTTTTTCTGCATCATTTTGCTGTGTAATTCAGTGAGTGACACGAGTCCAGCCAATCATACGATACGATGCAATGGCGCTATGCAGCCAATCACGGCACTGACAGTACTGTACTTGCACATGTTCTCTGCTCCATAACAATAACAGTGTGGCGGCAATAAGTGACGCTAATGCTAATCCTTTATCATGGCGAAACAACCGGGCAGTGAATGTGATACGTCGACTCCCCAAACCAAAATAAAAATGAACTGCGGTTCATTTAGGTTGGAATGGCTGTCGGAGTATGTGCATTTTTTTTTTCTTATTTCATCGGGACAGTGCACATTAATCAACAAATGAAATAGGAGAACAAGCGGTGAAACTGGGTGAGATTTTTTTCTTTTTCAAGTGAGAAAGGTCTGCTCTGGAAAACATGCGGCGAAGCTGAAGTTGTAAGCGAATTTTCCGATGGAAAATATGGACTAAATGGAAGATGGACTACCTCAAGCGACACATTCAGCAGAAAAGTCATTTGAATGCTGTTGGAATTATACGAATACTCAAGTGTACAACCATTGGAGAAGTGAGAAGGACAAACGTGAAAAATAAGGTAAAAGTCAAATTTGTGAATATTCTGGTGATATTAATTAAGATGTTTTCTTGATGGATATTAAGCATGAAATGTGTATGTAGAAATTCTAATAAAAGACACTGTATCACGAGATACCCCACAAAATTGTGGAAAATATGAATGCTTTCATGTGAACAAAATGTTACGTCTGAAAGGTGTGTATATCTCATTTCATCCAGAGAAAGACCCTCATCCAGGCCAAAACTGGACCTCATCGACCAAAGCCAAAGTTGGACTCTCACGAACAATTAATGAGTTTTGTCTTTTTCACTTCAAGTGGGCCAAATTAGTGATATTAAAAGTAAACTTATGAAAATTGCTGTTGTAATTTGATTTTTTTATTAAGCCATTAACTTTCTATGATCCCAGGTGTGATACTAGTGTGTGGCCACAGCGAACACTTCTGATGTTCGTCACAGTGGTCCTCGGTGTGCTCAGGGAGCTTGTCTGTTTGCCCAGACATATGAAAAATTAGAAGAAACATTGATAATGACAAACCACAGTTTTGTTGTCTGATAGTCACAGCGAGCTAACATCTCAAAATAATGCTTTGCAATGTCGGAGTGACTATGCTAACTGCAATGGTTAGACCAAAGCACCCAATAAATGACGCTATCAAGGGTTATTTTAGAGAGAGAGAAGATACAACCAACACAGAAAAGATAACAATAAATAATCCTGATTTTGTCTGTAGCAGAAGTCTGCGGCTTCCTCTTTTCCCATGTGGATTCAAAGTTGTCATTGCATCATTCCAAGTTGACCAGTGGAAAGGTTTCTGACATTAGTTCATCAGAGAATCCGCCAACAAGACTGAAGTAGATTCGCAACCAGAGGTCAAGAGTTGCAAACAAAACTTGAAATCAACATTTTTGAAATTGCAACCAAAATTGAAAAACTTGCAATTGAAAATTCAGGCTATGCAAACAAATTTTATAGTTTCATGAGAACTATTTTAAATTTAGGAAACATTGGTCTTGTTTGTGATTTTTTTTTTATTTATTTATTCAAATTACACAACCATAATCTTTGTTTTGAAAATACATTTTTTTTAAAAATACAAATCCCTTTATTTTGGGGGGGGTTGTACATAAAAGACAGAAATCTATCTATCTATCTGTCTATCTATCTATTTATCTATCTATCTATCTATCTATCTATCTATCTATCTATCTATCTATCTATCTATCTATCTGTCTATCCATCCATCCATCCATCCATCCATCAATCCATCCATCCATCTCATTGTTTTCCAAACCTTATTGAGCCGAGCCATATATTTGAAGTTAGTAAAATTTCACTTCACGCCACCAAACAAAAATGTCTCCAAAAGTACAAACACATAGATCGATGAACAAAAATACATTATTTGTCATAAATAAATACTTTTTGGGCCAATTAGGTGAAATTTGATCATGTCTCATGCACACAAGACCTCGATCATTTTTCATTTAAGAAGAGAAATATTGATTTTTATCGTTAGATGTTATGCTTTGTAATATTTTGATGGACATACCTCCTTAACAATGTGTCGTGCATCAATGCAGGAATGGGCACTATTGGGCACTGTCGAGCATATTTTTGAAATGTGCTCCAATTGTGTTGAACAGCCACAGTCAATGAGGGATGCTCTATTTTTTTTTTTTTTTTACAGCTTGCTTTGCTGTGTCAACACCCATTTGCTCTTGGTTTGGAGAGCTAATAAAAAGATTGACTTTGATGTTGGGGAATAGGGACTCGGCTCCATAGATGTGTCTCCTTGTCTCCCTCCAATGATTTCTCCTGGTAATAGAGCGTAACCTTGAGCCATGCGGAGGCTTTCTTCATAGAATGAGCAGGACATGTCTCAGGTAAAATGAACCCTTTGCACTCATGCTGCAGTTGTGATGAGAGCCTCACATCGATGATATCTATCAGGAGACACATTTCCCCAGAATTAAAAAGCCATTCAAGCATCTAAATCTTTGAATATTGAGATGGATTTCCTTCTCGGGAATACCAGTGAATAGGTTCATGTGTGTATCACTGTGTGGACAATCTTGTCTGTTTAGATTTATTCTTGACAGAAAATAGGAACTATAAGTTTGTGCCTGTAATTCTTTGTCAACGGGCAACGGTATCGTACCCCCAGTCACTGATTTGCACATGGAATTGAATCCCACATCCCAATGCAGGGGCCCCAACCTTTTTTGCCCCACGGACCGGTTTATGTCAGACAATATTTTCAGGGACCGGCAATTAAGGTGTGGCGGAAATAATACAACAAAATAATGTGGTACGATCTGGATGAAAACTGTGGCGTTTTCGAAATATAATAATAAACACAAGGAGCGTCTAATCTGGCCGCAACACTCCGATCGCTATGGCAATGTTTAATGCCTTCAAAATACGATACAACGCAAATTTAAAGTACTTAAATATGACGACTCACCACAGCACCGAGCATGATTTTCTGCAACCAGACGGTCCCATCTCGGGGTAATAGGAGACAATGACACCTCAAGTGTGTGGTTTATGTCCAGTCTACTTCGTAATTTTGTTTTCGTCGCTGTTGCTGCAGAAATCCCCCGCCTCACACAGGTAGGATGTCGGAAATAGCAATAGTGCTATTGTGGCCATCTCAGAGTATTCAGCCATAACTTTAATCCAGTTGTCTCGAACGTACTTTTAAGGCCGCCGTCATTTGCGATCTCCAGCAGTTTTTTTTTACTCATTTTGCGAGCTCCTGCGTTTTGTTTTGAAGTAATCGGTCACGTGAACTAGAAGCGTGGTTTGAAGTGTGTCAATCGTAACACAGACGGATGTAACGGAGAATCCGGTAGTTTTTCAAAATAAAACATCTTTCGTATTCCGAAATAAATAAAACGGAATTAAGGCAAGTTCTTTCTGTGCGGCCCGGTACCAAATGCCCGGCGGACCGGTACCGGTCTGCGGACCGGCGGTTGGGGACCCCTGTCCCAATGAATCCCAACACTGATGCGCCAACATAGGCCTGACACATCTGGATTTTTTTGAGGAAGTTGCCAATGTCAGTACTGCGGAGTGAAAAAAAAACAAAAAAAATCTGTAATGTGACTTCAAGTGCTCCCTTTATTTGTTTGGTCCGTTATTGCACCATAATAACAAAGATATGAATTGCAGGCAGAATATTTTACCGTTTTATAATACATTGTTCTTTAGTATTTGTTTCATTTTACAAGAGACGAATTTTCCGGAACAAAATCTGATTAATTCCTCTTACATTTGTATGTTGTGGGCAGTGCAGTGGTAGACTTGTGATATGCACCTCACAGTGGAGAGGGCGTGGGTTGCAACCCGACCCTCCTGTGTGGCGTTTGCATGTTCTCTGCTTGCCTGCGTGGGTTTTCTCCGACTACTCATGTTTCTTCCCACATTCAAAACACCTGCATGGTAGCTAGATTGACGCTTTTTGTATTCGTATTTGTTATTTTGTTTTCACAATACAGAAGTACTGGGTTCAATTCCAGCTCCAGCCTCCCTGTGTGGGGTTTGCATGTTCTCCCCAGGCCTGCGTGGGTTTTCTCCGGGTACTCCGGTTTCCCCCTCACAGTCCAAAAACATGCATGGCACGCTGACTGAACACTCGAAATTGTTCCGAGGTGTAAGTGTGAACGTGAATGGTTGTTCGTCTGTGTGCCCTGCAATTGGTTGGCAACCGGTTCAGGGTGTCCCCTGCCTATACTGCCCGAAGACAGCTGGGATAGGGTCCAGCACCCCCCTCGACCCTTGTGAGGATAAAGCCGATCAGAAAATGGATGGATGGATGAATGATCGAAAAGTAGATTCTGTCTCAAAAGCTGCCATTTTGACACATGGTATTGTATTCCCTGCTGTGTGCCGCAAGATTTCCATCGGTGGTGCGGGGTAATCTCACCTCACTTCTCTTAAATCTTCTCTGCCATCAAACCCCCTTATTTAATACATTTACAAAGTGAAAATTCAAATTAAACAATACATTGTAGGGGTGGCAAACCCGCGGCTCGCAAGCCGCATGCGGCTCGTTGGCTGGTTCAATGCGGCTCCCGGGCTTTCACACGACAAGCGTCGAAAACGCCTCGGCAGTGGCGATGCCATTCAAACAAAGGCGCTAAATACACGAACGTACTACGTCAGCCTATCATCAATCCCGTTACTTGATTGACATAGAAGGCAACCAGTCAGATGACTGCATCACCTCTCATGCGCAAATAACGACGCTAAGCGCGAAGCTAGTCAGCGAATTACCTCTGATTTTAAGGCAGGGGTGCACAATACGTCGATCCCAATCGACCGGGAGCCAGCGAACTGGTCCCAAGTCGACCGCAAGGGGTGGGAGGAGGAAATGGGGGGTAAAAAAAAATTGTTTGTTTGTGTCTTTAGCTTTCGTTCATTCTCGGCCCGTTCCAACTGTTGCTCATCGTGGCGTGCGTGCATATGTGCGGGAGTGCATGGGTGGGCACACGCGTGCGTGCGTGCGTGCGTGTGTGTGCGCGTGCGTGTGTGTGTGTGTGTGTGTGTGTGTGTGTGTGCTTGCACGTGCGCGATCGGGTCGATCGTGGGAAGTTGGTCGCTTCAAAAGTTGATCTTTGGGCAAAAAAGTGTGCGTGCGCGCGCGCGACTTGCCCGCCCGCGAGGAAGGGTATGATGTGGCTCTTTGCAGTAACACAGTCGAAAAATTGGCTCTTCGTCTCTGACTGGTTGGCCACCCCTGCAATACAAATTCAGATTCAATTCAGATTCCAATTTTCAAATGCACTTATTCAAGTTTAGCCATTCAAATATACATTTTGAATATACTATACTTTGAATATACTATATTTTTGAATATAATATACTATGCAATACCATTTGGCAGGTCTTCATGATTTGCAACATCCCTCCATCATAACCCATTGCACATGTCACCCCCTAACGCTTGAGACGTGTTTTTATTCAAAGAGTAGAACAGTCAGGGTACGTGTTATTTATACTGAGAAAAAAAATAAAAGCACATGATATACATTTATGAATTAATGTTTTACTGCAGTAGTTTCTTAATATGAAGTAAATCAACACTCAACAGGCATGACATGGCACGGAAGACAAGTTGAGAAATGACTTTGCATAGAAGTCAATCACTGACTGCAGAAAAAGCGGTAATCTCTCAGTGATAATTTTACAGTTTACCGGCAGCGAGTCCCAGGGACTCACTGATCAGAAAAGTATGAGTCCCATTATGCATT
>NW_017805548.1:1260563-1266014 GCF_001891065.2 Hippocampus comes
ACACACACACACACACACACACACACACACACACACACACACACACACACACTTATTTATTTATTTTCCCCGGAATTTTCAGAAAAGTCCACTTTCATCTCTGCATGCTACAACCAGTAAATTAATGAATAACCAATACTGTTTCATAATATTTTTCATAGCGATTAGCCTACAAATCTAATGACCAACTTGCCTCGGAATCGTGCCTCTCGTCGTATCTCGCTCTCGTGTTCTGTGCATACATGCCAGGTGAGTTTAGTGATACGCCCTTTGGACGATTCATACGAAAAATCAGATTGGCATTCCCATTTCTTAAATGTCGTAATCAGTAGACCTTTGTGAGTTTTTTTCGCCCCCATCTCAAACTTTCATCCGCGCGATTCCTCAGTTTGCGGACTAAAATAGCAACCCGCATGCGCACATAACGTTATCTGTTGCGTCCCCCCCAACACTGAAAACAAAACAAAACGAAAGTAAATTCGAAGAAACACACTCACACACCACACCACACCACAAACACACATACAGGCACAGTGAAATCGCGTTGATCACCCAGTCAACTCGTGTGCGGTGACTTTTATGGTTAAACTATTTTTCGGTACCGTTAAAATGACGTCATGGAAACGACACGCTACTGGTAACGATTGTTACCGTGAAATACTCAGGCTTGCCGTCGTTTTTTTTTTTTTTTGACTGAGAAATTTCCTTGCGTCCCAAAAACTCACATTATTTGGAACTGTGCGTCCCATGGGAAAATTATGCGTCTCAGACGCAGGACGCAGAGGTAACGAGATGGCTGATCTCTAAACATTCTCTGAGTACTCCTATTATTACCACTTCCACTCATACTACATTAATTAATTTAATACCTTCAACTTCACAATAATAATAAATAATTAAATCAACCATGATTTTAAAGTATGTATTGTCAATATTCATTTTTTCCACACATGAGAAAGCATTCAGCAAACATAACTGGAATCGAGCAAAAGGAGTCCAAATCTCAAGGGCCATACCCGGAAGTGAAGTCACGGCATTATTGACTCCAGCTGTAACGCAAATTACTTGGTTCAAACAAACATTCTAGTACCACCTCACAAACGTGACGACTGTGCAAAAATAACAAAATAAAAGACACCACTGTTACTGAAAGGCTTTACACGTTATTTAAACTGCCGATCGCGAATGGAACAAACCATGATTGAAACGAACTGTGATGTGCCGCTCTTTATAGGTTGCGCTAACTGTCCCCTGTCGGTGGCGGCCCCGTCCTTCTTAAAGCGCCGGATAAATCCATCAATATGGGTTTCCCTGGATGGAATATGTTTGATTTCTTCATGATTTTTACGGTCCTCGGACCCACTTTGTAACTGTGGACAAGGGATTAGCGGCTCTAATCCCTCGTTGTGTCCAAGGACCGGCAACCCAAGGCCGAGGCCGAGGCCAAGGACTTGACTCCAAGGCCAAGGACCAAGGACTTGACTCCGAGGCCAAGGACCAAGGACCGACCTTCGGTCCTCGAGCTGGTCCTCGAGGCCAAGGACCTGCTCCAAAAAAAGCATGTTCACCGAGGACCACAACACTGGTGTGTGTGCTTGCACACGTGATAGGGTCGATCGTTGGTCGCTTCAAAAGTTGATCTTTGGGCAAAAAGTGTGCACGCGCGTGCGCGCACTTGCCCGCCCGCGAGGAAGGGTATGATGTGGCTCTTTGCAGTAACACAGTCGAAAAATTGGCTCTTCGTCTCTGACTGGTTGGCCACCCCTGCAATACAAATTCAGATTCAATTCAGATTCCAATTTTCAAATGCACTTATTCAAGTTTAGCCATTCAAATATACATTTTGAATATACTATACTTTGAATATACTATATTTTTGAATATAATATACTATGCGCCACCAGATTCCATTTCTGGTGGCGCATAGTCAGCCCGTAGATTATGTTCTCATTCTTGGGGAAAATATTTTCGGCACCTTTCTGGAGAAAAAGCCGCCCACATTCAGGAATAAGATAATCCAACAATGCAGAAACCAATGAACTTGAAGATCTCCTCCTTACAGCTAATCCTCCAGAGGATGGCTCTGATGAGGATGTTGATATTGGTATGACCTTTTCCACATTCCTTTGGCTTCAGTTATGTGTTTCACTGGAACCTATGTTAATGTTCAGTATTTACCGTGCTGAATCCTCAGGCAAGGGTCAGTAGGCCAGCCAGTACTACTTCCCAAGAGCAACAACGTACTATGAATACTTGATGATCAGGAGCATAATGTGCTTTTGGTATTTTCTGTCAACAAATTACTATTGCAATTGCTGAATCAATATTTTTTTGCCGATGATCCACTTGCCATCAATTTTATTCATTCATTAGGTCGGGACACTGACCACTCATTTATTTTGCTGTTTTTTTTTTTTTTGTTTTTTTTAAACACCTTATACCATCTTCGGCCTAGAAGAGACCAGGAAACGTGTCTGCTTCTCAAGCAGAGAAACATCTTTTCATTTTCATGAAAGATTTCTTTTCTCCAATGCTACAAAGCACTTTATTCAGGGATGTTTCATTGAAGGAGCCTTTGTTTTGCACGACTTGTTCACATACAGTTGTTTTATGTAACACTGAATCCATAACCTTTGTATAATTCCATCTTTTCTCCTTAAGGAATCAAGGTCTTCAATTGCTTGTTGACACTTCCGTTTGAATTATTGATGTTCTTTGCTATTGTGAAGTGAAAAGCACTTAATAGCAGCTACTTCAGCAAGCAGATGAGAGACTGTACACCTCACCCGACTGCTGTCAGACTGTTGAATAGACAGACCTGAAAACCTGGACTCACCCTCACTCACCCATTTTTTTAATATGCTTATATTTATATTTTATAAATCATATTTATTTATATACAGTACTTTTGTTCTTCTACTTCTCCCTTTCATAATTTTGCTGCTGTAAATTGGGAATTTCTCCATTGTGAGACAAATGAAGGTTTTCCTATCTTATCTTATCTCTTTAAGTTTCCCCATCAGTAGACCTGAGAGACAAGAGGCAGAAGAGGGTAAGAGAAGGGTCAGACAAAAGGGGTGGAAAAAAACTCTGAAATGAAATGAAACGATTGACTTTGTCGCCAATGGCCAGTAAAATCAGTGAAATAAGGACAAAGAATCACTTGACTGAGAGGATGAACACAACTTTCCTTTTTTGTGTGTGGGTTTCCAATCTCCACCAATTTTCACAGGCGAATTCAGAAAACATGAGATAAACTTAAAGCATTTGGTACTTAGTATTTGAGGCTGAGATTGTGCATTTCACAAGCTTACAAATGTTAAAAGGGCTGATCAAAATTGTGTCATCGTGGTGCATTAGTTTTTTGCATCTGCATCAAAGTTTAAATGTCCTTTGGACCTTTCTATGCAAAGTGCTTATATTCTCTACGTGCTTGCTTGCTTCAGTGGTTGTTTCCCTTTATCTGCCCTGTGATTGATCGGCAAATCTGTCCAGGGTGGACCATACCAAACATCCAAAAGTCCGTGCCCACAGAAAGAGATGACACTTTGTGTCACAATGTACCTGCCCGCAGCTGGAACTTATTTCCTGAATACTCCTGATGCTTTTTTTTGTTATGCCTTGGGAGCCTTATTAGACAAACCTGTGTTTGTGTGTTTGTAACAGCCTCGTCAGAATCAAATTTATTGGCCAAGTGTGTTAAAAACACACAAGGAATTTACTTTCCCAGTTACAGCCCGTCCTGAGTACCATAAACAAAAGAATGACCAACAGGGGGGAAAAGAATGGGAAGCCTTGCAGTTCGCTGTTAAGCGCCCTGATATCTTAGATGTGAACAGAAAACAATAGGGAAGAATAGGTGGTAAAAAATGACAGACTCCAACCATTCTCCTTAGTTTGAGCCTGAGAGAAAATGCAGCACACATGTAGTGTATATTTAAAAGACAAGTACAACAAATCTCAAACCTTGACATGCAGTGAACAGGGAGGATGGATGTGGTTGTGGTGATGCGTCACAATTAGACTGGCGAGGAAGCGAAGCATGGCAGCACGACAGCCAATGAAGTTGGAACACGTGGGGCTGGAGCGAATAGGAATTCGACGAAGATGTTGATATTGCAGTGTGCGCATGTGTTATTGTCATTTGTTTATGTCTGCGTGTCGAGCACCTGTGACTGAAGGCCAGTCCCAAGCTCGGGAAGGAGAAGTAAAGGGCAAATAGGAATGCTAGCGTCCAATTGAGTTTTTTTCATCCATGGGAAAGCCCAGGTAGCAGGAGGAGAGCAGAAAAGCGCCTGCCTCCGTCACGACCCAAAGCAGACAAGCCATTGGTTGGCCTCATTGGCTCAAGGTTGTGAAATGTAGGGTTAGCCCAGTGGTTCTCAATTATTTTCTGTCATGCCCCCTCTAGGAAGGGGAAAACATCTCGCGCCCCCCCCTTCCCCCGCACGACTATAAATAGTATCATTTGTCTATACAATTGTAAAAATACACCTTTGCATAACACTGTATCCTTATTAACGTATAAGACAATAAAAAAGAAAGAAATATGGACCAACTTACAACAAAGAATTGCTTTAGTAACTGGAACAGAAAATATTTAAAGTGCATCTGAAATTCAAAAATAACATTAAATCCTTAATTTAACTATAAATATTTTTTTGACTGACCATGTCAAACCATACAATATTGAAAAAATAAAATTACATAAAATCAATAACGAATAATGCATTCAAACTAATCACCAACATTATTTCAGGGGCACAATATTAAAAAAAAAAAAAAAAAACTTTAACCAGCAAAACAAAAAAAAATAATAATTTGTGCTTTCTTTTTTAATCAAAGATGATGTCTGGATTAATGGCTACAATGAGCACGTTTTGCAATGCGCAGCTTTTCGAAGCGAGGTTTGAAGCAGGACACAGCAACTCTCGGCTCCTGCTCAATGTGTAGCCGGGACCTTTATTTTAGTTTACTGAAGTAGCAGTCACAAAGCAGCATGATTGTTGGCAATATTTGGCAAGTTTTCGCTGAAAAAAACTCAAGCAGCTTATCAGCATGATTAGGGTGTAATGTCTGTAAGTGACGCCTTAATTTATTCCTTCGTCTGCCACCGCAGTCACAGTGAAGCCAAGCCTGCTAATGAGAGTGCCACTGCCCCCTAAAGTAGTGGCGGTGCAACTGCATTTTATTCGAGGACAGTAAAAAAATAAAAAAGCATGTTCACCGAGGTCAAACGCGCCCCCCTTGACGGAGCCTCGCGCCCCCCCAGGGGGGCATGCCCCACTATTTGAGAAACACTGGGTTAGCCTATTGTATTTGTTCCATCTTGGTATTGATTCTGTGTACAATTAGCCTATTCAGCAGTGTTGTGTCCAAGGACCGGCAACCCGAGGCCAAGGCCAAGGCCAAGGACTTGCCTCCGAGGCCAAGGCCAAGGCCAAGGACTTG
>NW_017805548.1:1266092-1266656 GCF_001891065.2 Hippocampus comes
CCAAGGACTTGCCTCCAAGGCCAAGGCCAAGGACCAAGGACTGATTTTGAAGCCGAGGCCTAGCCGATGACATGTATAAAACAATGCTATCATACCACTTGGCAGGTCCTCATGTGCAACACCGCTCCATCATAACCCTTTGCACTCCCTAACGCTTGAATGAAGTGTTTTTATTCAAAGAGTAGAACAGTCAGGGTACGTGTTATTTATACTGAGAAAAAGAAATAAAATCATATCATATACATTTATGAATTAATGTTTTAGTGCAGTAGTTTCTTAATATGAAGTAAATCAACACAACAGGCATGACATGGCACGGAACACAAGTTGAGAAATGACTTTGCATAGAAGTCAATCACTGACTGCAGAAAAAGCGGTAATCTCTCAGTGATCATTTTACAGTTTACCTGCAGCGAGTCCCAGGGAGTCACTGATCAGAAAAGTATGAGTCCCATTCTGCATTGAGAGTCCCAAATTTCGAATTCCGAAATGGTCTACTTATTCAATTGCATATGATAATAACACAAACAACATATACATACAATTACAAACAAATGCTGCAAA
>NW_017805548.1:1267114-1292272 GCF_001891065.2 Hippocampus comes
TCCGCGCGATTCCTCAGTTTGCAGACTAAAATAGCAACCCGCATGCGCACATAACGTCATCTGTTGCGTCCCCCCCAACACTGAAAACAAAACAAAACGAAAGTAAATTAGAAGAAACACACTCACATACCACACCACATCACAAACACACATACAGGCGCAGTGAAATCGCGTTGATCACACAGTCAACTCATGTGCGGTGACTTTTATAGTTAAACTATTTTTCGGTACCGTGACAATGATGCTACGCATAAAAGACACCACTGTTACAGAAAGACTTCACACGCTATTTAAACTGCCGATCGCGAACGGAACAAACCGTGATTGAAACTAACTGTGATGTTGCTCTTTATTCGTTGAGCTAACTGTTGCCTGTCAGTGGCAGACCCGCCCCTTTTAAAGCGCCAGCTTAATCCATCAATATGCGTTTCCCTGCATGGAATTTATTTGATTCCGTCGTGGTTTTTGCGATCCTCGGTCCCACTTTATACCTGTGGACAAGGGATTCGAGGCTGTAATCCCTCATTGTGTCCGAGGACCAGCAAACCGAGGCCAAGGCCAAGGCCAAGGACTTGACTCCCAAGGCCAAGGCCAAGGCCAAGGAATTGACTCCCAAGGCCAAGGACAAAGGACCGACCTTCGGTCCTCGAGCCGGTCTTCGAGGCCAAGGACCGGCTCGAGGAACACATCACTGCTATTCAGACTTCAATATTTCATTATTTTGCGGTTGAGGATGCAACATGAATGTGTCTGATATTTGTCTTGACTGTATTTGTATCCACAGTTGGATGACACTGTGTCATGGTTCTGTTCTATTTGGGTTTCAGTTTCCAGCGGGATCAGAGGGCGTTTCCTCCAGAGCCACACCTGTCACGGATTACAATCAGCCTGGACGGCTGCTGTCCTGCCTGTTTTCCATCTCTCCCGGCTACAACACACCTGATTCAGACGATCAGCTCATCAGCCAGCTCTGACGCAGCACGTGAACAATCCTGATTATTTGAATCAGGGGTGTTGTTCCTGGGAGAACTGGAAAACAGGCAGGACAGCGGACCTTGAGGACAGAGTTTGGACACCCCTGTTTTAAAAGGACCGCCATGCTGATTACTCACAGTCGGATTATTCAGCCTTGCTCACGACTCTTGTACCAAGTGTTTGAACATTTCGACCAGGGGTATCACACTGTGGGTCACATACGGCCTCGATCGACGTTAAGTGGGCCGGACCATTAAAATTATACCATACTCTGCTATAAATAACCAAAATATCATGTCTTTCCTTTGTTTTGGTATAAAGAAACACAAAAACATTAGGAAAATGTTGAAATTTAATGAACATATATTTTACAAAACACCTCAGGAAACACCTTGAATTTCCTTAGACAAATGCACAATTTACTTTGATCATTCACATATATGCATTGCAACTGATCCCACTGATTGTACAAAGGAACAAAACTTTAACGAGTAATTGGTATTAAAAATATAGTAATGCACTTTAAGATTAAAAGAGATTTATAAAAAAGGAGTTTTTAAACCATTTATCCGTGCATTTTGACAAATATATGACAGATTACAAACATTTTGGAAGATGTCAAAAGTTGTTTTATTGCTGTTATGGGGTTTACTTTACATATGATTTCACAGGCAATTTTTTCATTTCAAGACATTTTCTGTATTGTTCTTAACTTAATAAAAGTGGGTCATGACTTTGCAGCCAAAGAAAAATGCAGGTCCCAGGTTAACAGCAGGTGAGATGTACTGTTGCGAAAGTTCTCCACCCTCTACTCCTATTGGATCGTCCTTGTCATCTTTAGACAGTATCAATGCATTTATAATGAATGATGAAACTTAAGTAATGAGGTCCCTGTAAAAGGTCCTTGTATATATTTTCCCAAGCCCTTTAACACAGAGCCATGACCTTTTTAACGACCAGGATTAATTGGGCTGGGTCAAACTTTTTGAGACTAGCTGTGGAAGAAAACCGGCATTCCCCGGTCACCTCATTACCACATTGGCTTTGGACTGAGTGTTCTTTTTTTCCCCTGTAGTTTGGGGTTGTGCAGCGGCCAATCAGCCAATCAGATCAGGAATACATTTTAGGCCAGCACAATGATCTCCGCCTGGGCTTTCAAGCACTGTTTGAGAATGTACATCATTTCCAGAAAGGTGACCAAAATGCATTTAATTTGAGAGTGCCTGAAATAGAAATAATGCAAGTGTTTTTTTTTTTTTTGAATGCAAATAAAAATCATAGCTTCACTGTTTTATATTTCATCCTTACTACTTAAAAATATGATTGAAATTGGCAATGTTTCTTTGATACAAATATGGAAACAAATTTGCTCACGAGTGACTCTGGCATTAGTAGCCACCGTGATGGGATTGACATATTTGTTGTCTGGTGTAATGAACACCACCTAAACATAAATGTGGAAAAAACTGAGGAAATGGTGTTGGACCTTAAATCAATTGGAGACCATAGCCCCATCTCTATAAATGGTACGGACATCAGGCAGGTCTCCTCATACAAATACTTGGGGATTTATATGGATAGCAGGCTTGACTGGCAGACACATGTATCAAGTGTCTGTTCGAAGATCCATCAGCGCCTCTATTTCTTGCGACGTCTGAGATTATTTGGAGTCGGCAGAAGCATACTGTTGATCTTTTATAGAGCAACTATTGAGTCAGTCCTGCGCTTTAGAATAACCAGTTGGTTTGGGAACCTGACTGTAAAATCGAAAGCTCAGATAACCAGCTTGGTTAAAACAGCTGGGAAGGTAATCGGACAGCCCCCGCCCCCTGCTCCCCAGGATATATATGTGCAGTCCATTATTCAACAGGCCAACAACATTCTAGATAATCCTTCCCACGTGCTGCACTCCCAATTCGAGCTCGTACACTCAGGAAGGAGGTACAGGACCCTTCTATGCAAACTAAACCGATACAAAAACTCATTCATACTGCAGGCTATCAACCTAAGTAACAAACAACTAGAGGAAAGCAGACAGACAAGCAGGAGGGCATGAGGGCAGTGTGGGATGTGCAGATGCCTGTAACGTATTGTCCAATGTATGTAGAATCTATATTGTCCTGTACTGTATTATTGTCCAATGTCTGTTGTGTATGGTATACTGTATGTATTGTTCAATGTATGTAGCGGCATGGGGGCCTGTCCCCCAAGACTAGTTTCTCCTGTGGGAGACCAAATAAAAGTCAAATCAAATCAAATCAAATTTGTACAATTTAACCCTTTTGTGCTCCCTGTAACCTGATAACATGATGAACTGTCCACTGCAATAATATCTGTCCTTGAAAGGATTAAGTTGGAATCTAAAATTAAATGAAAGATATGTATACATATATTGACGATACGTTTGTATGTTATTGTACAAGGGTATGTATGTTTTTATATCCACAGTTTGGTTACGGCAATTGGATAAACCCACACACCTATTACTGAGCTACCAGGGTTAATTTAAGTGACACCAAACTATTGTATTGCCCACAGCACAGTTGGCGGTGTGGGAGATTGGTGAGGAGATTGAGCACAATTTTCAGTCAAATGGTTTCTGGAAAACCACTCAATACCCTGTTCTCACTGTTTGCAGTGCCGGCAGGAGCTTGCTGGCTTGAACTGGGGCTGGAGTTGGCTGGTGGAAGTAGTACAGTGGGGCTCTTGTTCATTTCTCAATCCAACCAACGCATCTTTCCGAAATGAAGCACAGCCTTAGGACATGAACACACACGTGCCACTCATTGGGGTCGATATTGCTGAGGTAGTAAAAAAATAAAAAATAAAATAAATCTCTGGCAGGGCCTGAGGGGATACAAGCAACCTAAGATAGTTTCCTTTACAGTGTTGCTGGGGTGATTGGGTGATGCGCTTGATCATCTGGGAGGGAATCACTGTGGAATGACTGCTCCTCCACATTGAGAAGAGGAAGCTGAGATGGTTTGTCAGATGATGATGATGCGTGTTACATATTTAGTTTTGCTGATCGCGCAAAACAAAGCAAGCAAACAAAGCAGTTGAAGTGTGAGGTGTGGCAGACTGTATTGCACTTCCACATTGTGGCAGGCAACCTCCTTCAATGTGGCTGTGGTTTACCGATGGATTCATTGGCCTGACGATTTTAATCCCTTTCAAAGTAACCATAATCATCCGTTTTGTTGATTAAACACCAACATAGTTGTACTTATGAAACAATTATGCTGTTACATGTCACAGTCAGACAGAATGATGTTTGTCCACGACATGAAACTCTGACTCCATTGAATTTATTCAGCAACTTTAAGCAACCATTATTGTAGCATAACCATTTTGCAATGCATATTTGAATCCACAAAAATGTAAAAAGAAATTGTATCCGTAACCACAGTGTGACATAAATCTACAAATGCGTGACTGAAGTCACAAATATGCAACATAACTTTGAAAATGTGTACATTGATTTGCATGCATAAATCATTGGTTAAATGTGTCCATAAATCTCTAAGTGTGTGATCTGTAAATACGGAGCCTCTTGATTGGCTGGATCCTCACATGTGACTTTTGCTACAGTCCTGCCGTACACGACTCACAAATGTGTGTAAATATGACTCTAATATCAGCGCCTCACCAGCTATGAACCTCACCCCACGTCAGAGACGTAAACAAATGTTTGTGCTTGACCTGGATGGTGCTCAATTTCTTGAATATCAATGCAAAGAAGAAAAAAGTGATGGTGTTTGGTTCCAGTGGCCCTTGTACCTGTGGATTTGTGCCGCCGAGCTCCTTGACTTAAGGCAACAGTCTCCAACTTGGGTCTTAAACTGCACAGTGATTTTAAATTGGATGTTTAAATGGTGCTATTCAGTCGAGCTTCTTTCATCTTAAAGACTCCTTTCTCAAGAGCACTCTGAAACAGTAGTTGAAGTGTAGCCGACTACTTCAACTACCGTACTTCAACAGTAGTTGAAGTAGTTGAAGTAGCTGAGATGTGCCACATCTCGGCTAGATTACTGTACTGCACTTTACTTTGGAGTCAGCCAATCCTCCATTAAACATCTCCAGTTGGTCCAGAATGCTGCTGCTCTTCTCATGGCTGGTACTCGTAAGAGGGAACACATAATTTATACTCTGACATCCCTTCACTGGCTCCCTATACATTTTAGAGTTCTTTTTAATATCCTATTATTTGTTTTCAAATCTTAAAATGGACTCGCCTCACCTTACCTCTCTCATTTCCTTCACCCCGACCGACCTCAGGTCTGGGGACCAGACATGAATAGAGGTACCAAGAACCAAGCGGAGGCTCAGAGGGGATCGAGCCTTTTCCATTGCTGGTCCCTCTCTTTGGAATGACCTCCCGCTGTCCACCTTTAAAACCCGTCTCAAAACTCATTTCTATTCTTTGGCTTTTTGGCTTTTGGCTCACGTTACCAGCTCACGTTACCTCAGCAGAGCTGCCAACATCATCAAGGATGCATCCCACCCCAGCAACCACCTGTTTGTCATGTTACCATCGGGCCGGCGTTACAGATCACACAAAACCCGGACAAGCGGATTCAGGGACAGTTTTTTTCCCTAGAGCCATTACTGCAATAAATAACCATAGAAAATAATCAAAGCTACTGCATTTTAAACCTAAACTCACTTACCTCACTTTGTGCAATAATGAGCAATATCTGAGCCATTTCATGTGCAATATGTGTCCTGTGTGCAATATAAGCCTCAGTTCCACACTACCACTACTGCTGCTGTTATTGTGTTGTTGAGTTTTGTATTTATTAAACTGTTATTTTTTATTTATTTATTTATTTTATTTATTTTTTAACGATATGCACTAAGGAGTGGCACCCAATTTTCGTTGTATGCAATACAATGACAATAAAGGCGATTGTGATTCTGTTTCTTTTGACTCAGCATGACTCAGACTTGAGTTTAAGTTTTGCTGCCTTTGTGCTTTCACCTGTCTTTGCTATTAATTTATTGTTTTATTGTTTGTTGTTGTATGAATTATTTTGCTCCATGCACAGCACTTTGTATACAGGGTGTTTTTTTTAAAGTGCCCTATAATTACAGATGAGCTGAATTGAGATGACACTTTTGTGATTTATGCTCATAGCCACAGTACCGAAGGGTAAATGTGGGTATGAATTCTTCTCAAGCAATTCCGTCTTTTTAAAACAAGAAAATATTCCCCTCTTGCACCTTTTATGGACGGCTAGTGAATATCAGTTGTACACATCTATAGACTTGCCTTTAGTAAGTGAGCTGAAAACAAAATATTAAAACCATTCCAGGTTGAAATTTTATGGCAGTATTTGTCAGTATAATAGTGGTTGCAGTAAAATAAAACTACTTTGTATGCTGAGATTTACTCTAGGTACGAATACCTTATCTATATGCAAATTATATGTGATCAACTTCAATAACTGTTGAACCAGGTGTCTCCAAATATGCTATTGCTTTCATTTGTCAAGCTGCCAGGTTAGCCCGGTTTTTTTAAATGCAAAGTATTCAATCTCAAGAGGGATGGCAGCAAAGGCATACAAACCGTTATTGGAAGAAAAAAAAGGATGGTTAAATTCACAGAATACTTGTGATGATAATGAGTTGCGGTTACAATGCCTTCTTCATCTTGATAGTAAATGATGAACAAACTTGTCGGAAAGCAAGTAAAAAACACTCGGGCAATGCTAATTGAAACAATTATCTCCATATAGCTGAAGCTTAATCAGTTTTAGCGTGTTGTCTTCCGGTTGCTGAATCTCGGATTCTAAAAAAAATATATTCATCAAATAGGAAAAAAATAGCAGCTAAATATCTTTCTCAACCTTTCATTTATAAAATCAATTACATCGTAACACATTCAAAGTTGTGGTCAGATGGTGACATCCACTTGTCCTTTTCATGAAGGTATTAATTTGATTTCTTTTTCTATGGTTGAAAATATGCTTTAGGTCAGTGGTGGGCAAACTACGGCCCGCAAGCCAGATCCGGCCCGTTGGTCTTTTTAATCCGGCCCGCCGAAGGTTGGTACACAATTAAGGTTCAATGTGAATGATTGCATTCATTTCATTTGGACTTGTAATGACAGGCATTTCAACGCCAGGTGGCGCAGTTACTTGAAGTTGCAGAGCACAGGGAGCTAGGGGGAGATGAAGAGAGAGGGAGAGAGATAGAGGGAGAAATCTTATCTACCATCGGCGGACCTCCGTCAAACGAAAATTCCCGAACCCAGTAAAAAAAACAAAAGAAACAAACAAAAAAAAAAAAACAAACAAAACCATATGCATTAAACTTTCTACTACTATATTACATGAATATTCGATTCATAACAACGAAAGTTCCGGAAGCCATACGGAAGCCCGCAGTAGCGCCAACTCAAGCAACTCCTGCTCGATACGACGGAACAAGTGTGTCTGTGCCGCTATTTTCTATCATTGGATCCAAAATGGCGACATGCAAGTGACTCCTGATTGCAGTGAGCTTTACTGGAATTGCAAAAGTTTTTTAATTTCATTCATTTACATTTATGTCCTGTATATCATGGCATCCAAACAAAGAGAAACAGTAATGACTGCAGAAGAGAAAGTGATATGTATCTGATTAAACGAAGCGGGTTATAAAGTACGAAACATTCAGGAGACACTTGGAGTCGAAAAGACTCAAATGAACGAGACTTTGAAAAACAAGGAAGCGATTCTTGCTCAGTCCGATTCTGGCAATTTCCATGCTCAGAGTGAATTGCTTGCGGCTCGACAGACAGTCGAGTAAATGAACGTTTCCTGGAATCTGACTGGACTGTTATCGTGCGAAAAAATGTTCTGTAAACTGGACCGCCAATAAGAGAGAAGGCGAGCTCCATAGCGCTAACTATGAGCATCGACAATGTCGAAGCGTCCCGTGGCTGGCTTCCAAAGTTCGTTGCACGACATCAATGCTGTCATGTGTGGTGATCGAGGGGAGGTAAAGTTAGAGACAGCGAGTGAGTGGAAAGAAAAGCCACCAGGTCTCTTATTTGTCTCATTTTGTAGCAAATAGTCCTCACGTTGTTGTATTTTGTTCATATACCTCTTCTGTATGCTGCAGTTTTTGTGTTATAAACAGTTTTTGGGCAATATATTGTTGCACTTTTTTGCTTGTCTTGTCATATATGTATGTTGTTAACATACTTGGACGTTCATACAGGACATATACCACAGTTGTTTCACTGTTCTCATTTAAAAAAAAGTATGTTAATACTTCAATGCTTTTGTTCTGTTGATGTTTGGTATGGACTGTCAACGTGTGCAGTTTTTTATATGTACCATATCTTGTGCTGACCCGGCCCACCTGTCAAATTTAGAAATCAATGTGGCCCCCGAGCCAAAAAGTTTGCCCACCCCTACTTTAGGTAGTTATAACACATATCTTTGATTTTCAAAAATGATAATTGAGTACACAAATTTGAATGTATTTTATATTTGTATTTATATTTACCCCTCAATAGGCTGAAAACTATAGATACAGGCTCAAATATGTATGCAGATACATTCATCGTTGAATTACTATTTAACTTAGCGTTAGGATTGTACAATGTCATATCAGTAGAAAAGGCCGAGTCCAATTTATTGTGTGATCGTCATTGACTACAGCTGGTAGTTTCTTTTCTCCAGCATATTAACTGGATTGACAAGTACACAATGGTCAAGTCCAAAGAATGCTAGAAAGGAAAAAGTCTTTCTTTCTGGATTTCTAAACAACAGATTCAGATTTATATTCGAAGATTATCAATTCAAACAATTGTACATAGCTGCAAGAAAACTACTCTCAGGTAAAATGACGTCGGGTTGGATGCACAACAACAATGCAGGAATCATGAACTTGAAACTGCTGGAACATCATAATCAATGTCCACAGACTGTTCGGGCATCAACCCAAAAAGAAATTTCTGCTTTGAAATGAACACTCATAAAAAGGATGCCTACCTTTTGTGGCTTAAGCTCTACTTTTTCAAGCACACAATCTCCCGCGATCGACCATTATTTTTTTGTCAGGGGTGCTGTGTGTGGAGTATAGTATTGGTGGCGGATTTTGTAACCGCCTCTCCTTCACATCGAGAGGAGCCAGATGAGGTGACTCGGGCATCTGATTAGGATGCCTCCTGGACGCCTCCCTGGTGAGGTGCTCCGGGCATGTCCCACTGGCAGGAGGCCCCAGGGAAGACCCAGGACATGCTGGAGAAACTACGTATCCCAATTGGCCTGGGAACGCTTCAGGATCCTCCGGGAAGAGCTGGAACAAATGGCTGGGCCTCCCTGCTAAAGCTGTTGCTCCCGTGAACCGACCACGGATAAGTGGTAGAAAATGAATGGATGGATGGATGGATATTTGTAACCAGTGGTCTTTTAACTTTACTCTGCCCACCCAAATTGGAGGTCGAATCCGCGCCGCGAACACTTTTCTGGTTTTGGAGCACACAGCGCTGAGCAGTGAGCTAAAATTCAAGGCCGTCGGCTCAGCTCAGCACCTTATTTACAGGGATAGGGAATGAAGTTTTACCTACAAAGGTGTCCTACTAAAAAAAAAACAAAAAACAAAAACAAAAAAAAAACAATTGTGGACTTGAAACTGATAAGGTGCTCAGGCTGTTCTAGATACTACCACAATATATAGAATAAAAATAACACAAAATAAATCACGAAACCCAGACATTTTCATGAATTGATAAAACTCCCCCACATGGCCAGACAGGGTGAAGAAAAGTGGGCAAAAGAGGACCTTTGGTTTTCTTGAACTATAGCCCAATAATACAAAACACATAACACTTCGGGGAAGCTGTATTTTTGGGTTGGATGTATGACTCACTGCATGCGGTAGTGGTATGTATGTATGTATAAATAAATAAACAAACAAATAAATAAATAGAGAGATAAATAGATAGATAGATAAATAGATGGATAGATAGCCACGTTACTATCACTGTAGCAGTAGCATTTGCATGAAATAGCTCCTTATGAAATGATGGCCCAAGTGCATTACTGTGCCCTGTTTTAAGCCCCGCCCCCAAAAGTTAGATTGGTGAAAAAGAGTTTAATGCTATGTCAGCTTTGCTGTCTTTCAGGCGAGTTTTAGTTCATTTCTGCATGTTGACGCTTATTTGGAAAACCATTCTTTTGTTGTGGCAAAGACGATGTAGAGCAAAACGTGTTGAGGGCTCATGTGCTCATGTAAGTGTGTGAAGGTGTTGAGTAGTTGAGGAAGGAAGAAAAAAGGAGACGGCTTTGACTCCATGCGCCGCAATGAGAGGCTTGTTTAACTCCTACAGAAGCATCCCTTGGATGGAACGTGGAACATATGTTGTGGAGACATCTGAAGGCTATTTTGAATATTAATATACAAATTACTAATGTTTGTGATTGTGGTTTAGAGGTGGTTTACTGTTGAATTAGCAGCTATTTGAGTGTCTGTTTTATTAGCTGTGAATATGTATGTTATTGACCCACATGGATGATGAATTTATTTCGTCTTCATTTTTAGTTTCATTCTGCCAATGATGTCAAGATTTTGTATGTAAAGTTAAGAACAACTATGAGGACCTATTGCATCATCACTTCAGAGTTTCGCTCACTGTCTAGCATAGACGAAGCTCATACATGTCTTAGCAAGCATAGTACAGTGAAAAAGTGGGATCACCTGGAGTTCTGAAAGTGAATGCAAACCAAAAAGGAAAATAGAAACACCTGATAACGCATCGGTGCACACAAGAACCATGAAAAGCACTCGCTCTTCTCTTCCCAGCACAGCATTTCGAGCACGAGCAGAAATATAGTGTATGTTGCTAAGGCACAAGGCTCATTCGCTGAAGCGGAAGCAAAACTTAAAGTAGAAAGTACAGTGCTCGGGAACCTTCATGCGTAGGTGCCCCACCCTCGAAGGAAAATGAGAAGTGTTGGTCTCTGCCCACTTTTGGGGTCTTTCACTGGCAGAAGCCCCAAAACATGCAGATTGTGTTTGATTCTACCACAAAACACTCAGGAACAATAAACTTCTCAAGGTTCCGGATCTCAAGAACTCCCTTCTTGGAATTCTGATTCACTTTTGAAAAAAAAAAAAAAACTAAAAACAAGTGGCTGTGCTTGCCAATGCTTCCTCATTCACAAGGACCACCAAGATTTTTGTGACACAAATACAATGATTACCCCCCACCCCCCCTCCGCAAAAAACAAAAAAACTAAAACTTTTTGGCATTCGACTTGTGGACATCGATGGGCTCAAGAGGCCCATTCAGGAAAACGCACACAAAGATGCAGCAGACACAGCTCCATGTTGAGTGTCATTTTTAAGTTGACGATGGCCTTATTAGTGTTCCCTCAGGAACTGAAGGTATTAGTAACCTGCAAAGAAACCGAGCCTCCTTCTGTGAATCTAACTTAAGGCTCACAAGGTAGCGTCAAACAGCAATGCTGTCCTGCAGGCATTCGCACCACATGTAGTCATGTAGTTTGAGAATGCTGTGGGTGACGACTACAGATACCTTCACATTCCAAGTGGCAGACAACAAAAAGGGATTCACATGCCGAAATGTTCTGTCCACAGTGAAAAGCATATTTGAGTCTCAGGGAATCCTATCTCAGTCACCATTGAAGGAAACAGTATGTTGAGAGAGTTTTGTGTGGAAAAGTGTGATTGGGATGATCCTCTGCCTGAAGCAAAGAATGGCAGATATGGAGAAAGTCTTTACACAAACTGCATTCCAAGTGCATACACCTCTAGCACACTCACTAAAACCAAACACGGTAAGTTGTGTGTGTTCTTTGATGCATCCACCGAAGCCACTGGACGTGTGGTATATCTCAGGACCATTCACACTGAAGGAAAAGTGGATTTAGGATTTGTTCTCAGAAAAACTAAATTGACCTCACTCTCCCAGCCAAATATCTCTAGATTAGAATTGTGCGGTTCAGTGTTGGCGGTAGTGGTCAATGACATTATTCAAGACGAACTGGATTTAAAGCTTGACTCAGTTAAGTTCAATTGTGACAGTAAGGTTGTTATGGGCAAGCGTTTCCACATCTACGGTCACAGTTAAATGATTGACTTTGTGATCATGTCAGCTTGCAGCCGCATGCATGTCTTGGACAATCAGGAGAAAAGAGGGGTGCAGCTGAGATGGGCTCTCTGACAGTATCTCAGGGGTGAGTTCACCAAATGGTGACAGGGCCCCGGGAGTGAACGAGATCCTTCAGGATATTCATTCTAAAGGCTGTGGATGTTGTGGGGGTGTCGTGGTGGACCCACCTCGGCAACATTGCATGGACATCGGGGACAATGCCTTAGGATTGACAGACTGGGGTGGTGGCCGGCCTTGTTCAGAAGGGGGTCTGCAGGGTTTGTTCCCACAACAGGGGCATTGCACTCCCTGGAAAGGTCTATTCAGGGGGGGCTAGAGAGGAGGGTTTATCGAGAAGTGGAATCTCAAAGTCAGGAGGAGCATTGTGGTTTTCGTCCTGGCCGTGGAAGAGTGGATCACCTCTACATAAGAGTTCACCCAACCAGTCTACATGTTTTCTGTGTAGTTGGGAGAAAGCCTTTGACTGTGTTCTCTGGGGAGTTCTGTAGGGGCGGCGGGTGCTTTGGGAGTATGGGTGACCCCAAGTCCTTAATATGGAACGGTGTCAGAGTTTGGTATTACCATATTTTCTGCACTAAAAGACGCACTGGATTATGAGGCGCACCTTCAATGAATGGCTATTTTGTAAATTTTTTTCATACATTAGACGCTTCGCATTAAAAGGCGCAGTCTACAATACCTCCACTAGATGGTGCGACGCTCCTTCCATTCAACTCGTGAGGTGTCCGTTCAACTTGAGAGGCGTTCATGACCGCCTCTGAAAACTGTAAATTAACTATTACTGTACTTAAATGAAACTACGAAAATTGAAAATAATGCATCAAAACAGAAAATCAAGCGAGGAAATCACAAAATAAATTCTATATCTCCCCTACAGAATTTATTTTGTGATTTCCTAGCTTGATTTTCTTCGTGGTTTCATTGAAGTAAGAATTAATTTACGTTTCTCGGAGACGGCCATGAACGCCTCTCGAGTGGAACGGAAGAGAAGGCACGGAACGGACAAAGACTGCGTTTAAAAAAAATAAAATAAAACCACAACCACAGCTCTCCTTTTTTCAACAAATACAGGTGCGTCTTTGTCCGTCTCCGTGCCTTCTTCCAGTCAACTCAAGAGGCGTTCATGACCGCCTCCGAAAAACGCATTGGCATTTCCTTTATCGTAGCTCCAAGAGTACGATCAGATAAGATAAAATAAGAAAACCTTTAATAGTCTCACAATGGAGAAATTCCCACTTCACAGCAGCAAAGTTATGAGAGGAAGAAGTAGAAGAACAAAATAAATAGGAGCTGCTGGAAAGGCAGCCACTCTCGCGGCGCCATCTTGAAGTCAAAATAACGCAACAAGATGTCAGTCGTAGTTATTTATTCCTTTGTTGTGTATTCACAAATGATGAAATCACAATATAAATTCTGTAGGGGGCGGGGCTATAGAATTAATTTTGTGATATCCTCGCTTGCTTTTCAGTTTTGATGTATTATTTTCAATTTTTGTAGTTGCATTGAAGTAATCCTTCGTTTACATTTTTCAGAGGCGGTCTTGAACGCCTCTCGAGTCGAACGGAAGAAGGCACGGAGACAGACAAAAACGTACCTGTATTTGTTGAGACTTTTTTAAAAAATTAACACCACAGCTCTCCTTTTTTCGGAGCTGCAACACAAACTTATTTAATAAAGCAGCGACACAGTTCACTGAACCAACAGCAAGTTATAACATTGGAAGCATGTCTTCAGGAAGGAGCCATCTTGGAGTCGACGTATTACCGTAACGACCATCCAAAAGACGCACCGGATTTTAAGACGCTCAGTGAGCTTTTAAGAAAATGGAAGACTTTTTGGTGTGCCCTATTGTGCGGAAAATATGGTAATTATTAACCAGCAGTAAATTGGATTGGTTTCCAGCTGGAGTTGGACTTGGCCTAGTCTGCCCTTTGTTACTAATTCTGTTCATAAACTTTATGGACAGAATTTGTCGGTGCAGCCAAGGCATTTGAGGGGTCCTGTTTGGAGACCTCAAGATTGCATCTCTGCTTCTTTCAAATGATGTAATATTGTTGGCTTTATCAAGCCGTGATCTCCAACTCTCACTGGAGCATTTTGTAGCCGAGTGTGAAGCAGCTGGGCTCCAAAAGTACATTCCTGCCTCCTTGTGTCAGGTCTTTTTAAAAGATCGCCAGTGATATCCTTTTTATCACCTCTGTCTTGTCTTATATCTAGTTATTTTTCTGTTTCGGTCATGTTAGGGCCCGTTATGACTGTTGTTCATCATGGCATGCATGTTTGCGTGCATACGGGTTAAAAGTTGATCACAAAAATAAATTCGATGGCACCTTTATCCATATCCGCTGTTTACGGTATATTTGTATTGTCTACTCTACCATTACAAAATTGGTATGATACATGAGTCCAGGATATGGCATTTCCAAAAGAATAAAATAAGCAAATAATAACAACAAATATGTTTTTCTTTTTGTCCAAAGTGACATAATGACTTTTTAGTGTCTAATTACTTCCTTTGAAGGAACATGAGAAAATATATGACCCTAGTGGATGTCCAACGTGATTCGTCCGTTCTTCCTCGAGACTGCATGATTCAGCGCCTTCCACAGATGTTCAATCGGCTTTTAATTAGGCCTCATTAACGGCCACTTCATAACACTCCACTGTGTTGTTCTTAGCCAATTCTTTGGTGAGTTTACCTGTCTGTTTTTGGTTCATTATCTATGACTTGTGGCTGACACCAGGCAGCGAATGACATTCCACGATGACTCGATAGCCTTGAGAGTTCATTGTACTCTGCACATCAGAACACGATCAAGCTTCATTCATGTTTCAATGTCGGTTGCAGTATTCATTTCTTTCTGTTTTATTTTGGGTCTGCAATCATATGGCTGAAAAAGGCTCATAATCCATTTTGGGTTTTTCCTTCCTAAATGGGAGGCTTTCCCTCAATTTTATTCATATGTTTATATGTGTAAATCCATTACCGACACAAAAATGGTCTTGTTCAGCAATACTTTTATGTGTTTAGCCTCAGTGGAAAGGAATTATTTTTTTTCTTCTTGATCGTCATCATCCCTCCAAGTGCAATTATATTATGGCAATTTCCTTTATACCAAAAATCATCTCAGGTGAGTTGAACTATAGCACCCCCGCTGACATTAGTATGGACTATATTTGTGGTTCCCATGGCGGTAGGGCAGTTTACTGATTGATTGCAATTTGTTGGGTTTATCCTTTAAAATTGCTCGCATTTTAGGGATTACTCTTAAATGAAAGGATTATTGCGAAGGATTTAAATGGCCATATTAAAGAAACTGGGAAAAAGAATGAGTGAGAGAGGAAGGGGATCTGCCTGTCTGCAACCACACACCACAGAGCAGTTTGAGCATTCCTTCGGTTTCATTATCTGACACTCATCTTCTCGTCTGACATGTTGGCATTTACCGCTCTCTCTGTCTCTCTCTTTTTAGCTCTCTCCCACACACATGGATACACATTGTGGTTGTTTTGCATAAGACTTACCGGTAGCTTCTAAATATACATAGACATGATCAATACATCTGGACAGCAAAACAGCATATGATTTGAATGTGATTGGTAACTTCTGAGGACATCAATACTCCATCACTTGCAAAAAAAAAAACATTGCAAGTGATTTGATTTCCTAATCATATGGTTAATTAGTGGCTATTGTACATGTACTAGATCCTTTAAGAGTGACTAATAGCTGGGTAATGAGGAGAGCACATGCACTTGTGGAGCGTGACAAGGCCTTAGACTGATTTGTCATAAAACTCTTATATTATTAAATATTCACTCGCACTTCAAATTGGTGATGAGGGACCTTTGGAGTAGAGCCACCGGGCCTGACAGATGCAACGAGTGTTGAAGTGCCTTGAAACTGCTGAACTTCAAACGGCTGGCAGGGGATAAGTACCAGTAGTTGAAATCCAAAGTCTTATTGTTTGAAAGTCTTAGACGTGTCCTCAATTGTCCCTGGTGCGGCGTTGCTCATTTTTTCCATGTACTAATGTCCATCGCGCCATTCATTATCATCCACTGAGAACAAGGCTGATTTACAGCCTGCAATGCGAACAAAGGTCCTGTTCCGATTATAAAGGGACCCAGTGGCTCATCGGAGTGGTTCCTATACTCCTGGAGCATCCCCCACAGAGCAGGGCACACTCACACTGACCATCTTTAAAACCTACCTCAAAACTCACTTGTATTCTTTGGCATTTGAATCAGGATGACTCAGACTTGATCTTAGTTTTACTGTTTGGTGCTTTCTACCGTCTTTTATACTGCTTTATTGTTGTATATATGATAGTTGCTCCATGTACAGCACTTTGTATGCAGCGATGGCTGTTTGAAAGTGCTCTATAAATACAGTTGAGTTGAGACACTGTTGAATGCAGTTTGGACAGGACCCTGCTTCCAGCTTCTCAGCTGTTGGATAGTTTGCAAAAACACTTTGAGGCAGACGTAAAGCCCTGCTCCAATCAAGTACTGGTGGATTAAAGTCATGATGGAATGCAAGTATATTTTTACATGTTGAATTTGATTATATTATTCCACTCTAGAAACACATAAAATCTATCATTGTTCTACAGTCTAATTTTAACTGATTCATCCTCCAAGTCGGGTGCATTCACACATGACCAGCGACAGCACTAACAGTTCAACTCGGGAATGACCTGCAGCCAGTGTTGGGCGTGCCTTCGGGCTACAAACAGTTCCCAGTCTACAGCTGACAACTGGGTCTGCAGCAGTGGCGGATGCTGGTCTGTCAAGGAGGAGAAGCTCAATTTTGGCCGACATCATAAAATGTGTACGTTTATATAAACGCAAATTCTACTCTCCGTTCCTTTTCAAGAAAATTATCTGTAACCCTGCCATACCAACAAAGAGAGTGTCGCTAAGATGATTAGAAGTCATCTCCAGTTCAACTTAGAACAGAATGAGAATTGAAAGTGCTCCCACGGATGCCTACACTAAAAGATCAGTGATTGGCTCATTTTGATGTCAATCAAACTGGATCACAGGCTCAGACAAATCATCCAATCCGATGCAGAAAACTGAGCGTCCGGTACCATCCCACTGCCATCCAGTCCCAGAGATGCCGAGCGTCCGTGGGCGGAACAAAAGCCAGCTTGTATCCAATGACTCGTCTCCGTTCAACGCATTGGGACAACCTACCCTGAACTCTCGAGATGCTCGGCGTCTGGGCAGTCGACGCTCTGCGGACGCTCAGCGTCCACCGTTTAAAGCACAGTGAAGCTGCGGGAATGAATGAGAAGGGAGTCGCGTCGTAACCAGTAAGAAGAAGCTGATTCGGAACAAAAATTGAGCACGTTGTAGCGCATATTTAGTCAATGACATGTACACACAATGACATTTACATTCATATATTTGATCACTTATTCTTTGACATTTTAGAGGAAGCTGAGCTTCCCTTGCAGTCCGAGAGCAATCGCCACTGGTCTGCAGGTACCTGTGTCGCTGCGGCTTTAAGAGCCGCTTTGGGACCCAGTTGGAGGTTACTCAACAACAACAACAAGAACAGCAACAGCACCAACAAGGTGTGCTTTACAACCTTTTTTTAATAGAATAATTGAAAATATATTATAGGATATTGTTATTTTAATATGAAATGGCCAATATCGCGATAGATTTTTTTTTCCATATCGCCTAGCACTATTCCAAACCAGTGGACAATTTAAAGAGCGCAAGGACTGTAGGCGTCATTTGCCCAATCATCATTACATCATAATTACTACACTACTGGTCATTTTAATTTGTTCTGTCTTTGTGTATGCGTGTAAAGCAGCTGCAAAGCCAAGCTTATCAGCATTGGGTTCGGGAAGGAGTGGTAAGGGGCTGATAGGAATGCTTGCGCCTGAGCGTAATTTTTCATCCATTGTAAAGTCCAGATAACAATTGTTTTAGGAACAGGTCATCAACAATTTCAGACAGCCTTGAAAGTATTTTAGCTTGTGACTCTCAATGGCATACATTTTTCCAGGTCAGGCCAACTACTGCTTGTTCTTTTCCATTTTGCAAAGCAACTCTCATACTGCATCCACTTTTTGATTGAGTCCGGTAAACGCATGAGTCTGAGAATTTATCATCAGCCCCACACCCTCCATGTGAGCCATCAGCTTATTACCATCTAATGAAGCTGCTCAGCTAAATTATGCAATACATCAGGTAACTGCCAACTCCAAACAGCAGGATACCTGTTATCAAAAAAACAATACTGCAGATATCGTCCACATTTTCTATGGACAGTATTTTCAGCCACAGCATCCACTTTTGCCAAGGATCGAAGGTTTACCCAGCCGCAAATGTCCCACAGGGGCAAGATGGCTCCCCACTGCATGCTACATTATCTCAAACTACCAGAGCCTGATTAAAATGTGTGACGCTGCACCAGCTTGCCCAGGTCTGCGAAAATACAAAAATGTTTTCTTGCCTGCCCCTGCGCAGATTTATACTGTGCCAGACTTGCAGTGGGCAGGAAAATAGAGCCTAAAGATGCATTTTTGTTAGTTTTCATGTAAAAGACACATTAAGCAATAGGAGAAAAATATTGTACATCCAAAAATGTAATTCGCATAATTGGACAACATGTTGCAAATCATGAAATTTCATTTAGTACACAAATGGTAGAGATTTTCTGACGTAATTAATGTGACAAATATCATTCTATAACATGATTTTTTTTTCTGAGAAACAATTATTACCTTTTGAATGATCACTGCCAATAATTAAAATGCTCATCACAGTAAAAGTAAGTGTTTATCCAAATGAAATTCAATTGGGTGTGTCTTTACAAATACATAGACATACTGTATACATCACAGAAAGAAGGAATTATACATGTGCGACCGTGACTGATGCGAAGCCCCAAAAGAGGCATTTGTCAATCAAAAATAATGCCCGATTATGAAAGGAAAAGGTCAGTTTTGGTTGCATGTCCAAGGATGCGCTATCAAGGCTTGACCTTTTAGCTTCATGTGTCTGGAAACTCACAAGAGGCTCATTCAACTGTCACTTCCTGACAAGGCAAGAGTCCCCCGATTCCACTGTCTTTAATGTATTTGCTCTTCTCCTTGTATGTTTGCAATGTGCGACCTCCGACAAGTGCAATGTGATAGTTACAGTAAGTGGTTCATCAGCCACATTTTCTTACCAAAAAAACAAAAAACAAAAACAAAAAACAACAGCAACAACAGATCTCTCCTTCAGTTTATTTCTAAATCGGAAATTCCTACTTTAAGGTTGGGCTGTGGAAAACTCAATATTTAATGCTGCACTTATTGACCCTGCTTGTCAAATGTCAAATCCTGGCGGTAGCAAATGAAGGGTGGTTAGAGTATGGCGTCACTTATTTTATAAGATCACACATAGTCACACAAAACGATCAAACTGACATCTTATAAGATGTCATGCGAGAGCACAGGTTGTGGCACGTGACCTCGGCAAACTTCACCTTGCTCAAGGGCACTGGGACAGTCGTCAGGAAGCTGACTGGTATCTCCCTAACAGCTTTTTTAAAAACATTCGTCCGCAGTAGGGATCAAATCTTGAGCAGCCACTTCCGACACAGGCAATATGGTTTCAAAGTTTATCAAAATTATTATCTAAAAATGATAATAGTAAAATAGTAATAGTGAGTTTGACTTTTTGAATTTTATTGAGCTGCACCTGTAGATCAATTACACATCCATTGTACTGAAATAAACACCAAATTGATTTTTGAAAAAAAAAATATTATTTTCAGACTGATATGATTGAAAGTCGCTTGAAATTCAGATTGAGTCTCCTGGGTTTTCCCTGATGGACATTTTGTTGACAGTCGAGTTGACAGACAAGGCAAGGACACAACACATGAGTAACCCTCAAACGCGCTCTCTCTCTCTCTCTCTCTCTCTGTCTCTCTCTCTCTCTCTCTCTCTCTGTCACTCTTCCTACTGCACTCATGGGCTTTCTCTTCCTGTCTCTCTATCTCTCGCTCCCGCTTACATAGATACACACGCACATACACACACACACACATACACACTCACACACACATTTCTTGCTATTTATCACTTCATTGTTGCTCTTATTCGTTCATGCGCAATACCTGAGAATACATCCTAGCCGTCACACTTTCCTTCCTTTCTCGATACACTATGCCTTGAGGCACTACTTTATTCCTCCCATGGGAATGGTGCAACTCTCTGCCAATTCTCCCCAATCCATCAGTGAGTGTTCTGCTCCCTTGAAGCAGCACGAGCATGGCCCCAACTCCTATACTGTCAGACTGACCTCGTCTCCTCACCCCTTCATTCTCATATTGGTATGCTGTGTATGGGTGGACCCCTGACACAAAGAGATTCACATGGTGAATCAAGTTGACAAATGGGAATAAGCTAACCTATTAAGTGTATAGTCGGTTGTGATATTTTGCATGTGTTTGACAATGCATTGAACATAACATAAACCAGAGGAAACAATAACTCAAGCAAATATTACATTTGTGTAGTCTGTTGTGTGAAAGCACTATTTAATTGATCAAAGTAAAATGATTTTGATGATTACATTAGCAAAACAAAATATGTATGGAATGACATGAAAAGTTGATGTGAATTGAGTGTATATCTTTATTGTTATTTTTTTCTTACTATTATTATGTATTACAATGTTATGACATACCTATATATTATTGTTACTTTTTTGACAATTCCATTCCAAATAGAATATAATGCATTGCTCCATGCTACTCCTTATATAAGGGAAATCTCGAGTGAGTGAAGACCACTTCATTTCACATGTCTCTGTTCAGACATACTTCCTTTGTTGTTGTTTTCATGCAGGGGTAGGAAACTCCTGTTCTAGAGAGCCGCGGTCCCACTTGTTTTGGAAGTTCCCTCTTCCAACACACCTGATTCAAATGATCACAATCAGTATCAGGCTTTTCATCAGTCTGCTGATGAGCTGTTCATTTGAATCAGGTGTGTTGAAGGAGGGAAACTTTTAAAAACAAGCAGGACTGCAGCTCTCGGACTGGAGTTGCCTACCCCCGTTTTAGTGCAAGCCAACATTGGTGATAGTGAGTTTCTGAGTACATGATTTTAGGACTTTGTTCGACTTGCTTACAATGAAGTCAAATATTTTGCTAAATCCTGGGTTATGGATAGAGAGGTGTACAAGATGAGTTGAGCCCAACGTTAACTCTCGACGTCACAAAAATAACAACGGGGTGTTATAATTTGCAGACGAAATGTATTCTTGTACTTGTAGACAATTAATGTTGATGCATTGTGGCATGTAAATTCAACATTTGAATGAATATGAATCAAAATCACCATGTGCACATATGGCTGCATTGGTCTGATCTCTACAAGGGGGAAACAAGAGATAGATGAGAGCTCAGTACCATGGACAGTCGCTTCCTTCCCTCCCCTCTCCGTCTCTTCCGGGCGCGCACTAGGCAGCTGGCTGCGTTACAGCTCCTCCCTCCAATGTGTGGCTTTCCTCATCAAAGATCCTTGGACGTGAACAGTTTCGCTGAAGAGCACTTTCCCCTCTGAAATCAGCAGACCGACAACCCCGCGCGTCAGTTATTCTTTGCCGACCCGAGAGAGAGGAGTTAAGGTGTTGGATAAGGACTCCTGAGCTCCATCCTCCCCCAAATTTCTGTCAGCGATGGAGACTTGGACGGGCTTCTGCCCGAGCTTGCACTTTGCTCTGGGTGTCTGGCTAATGATAACTGCTCACTCCTTCCAAAATACGAAGGCGGAGATAGGTTACGCATCTCGCCGGTCCCTAGTTCAACTTCACACCGGTGAATTACGCGCTAAACCAACAGATGGACTGAGCGCTGTTAAAAACATCCAAGTGGAGTTTAGGGAACTCGGGATTGCTCGACAAAATGCTGGAAAGGACAAAGACCGAGAAAATGCACCTGACTTGAGGAAAAACACACGAAGGTCCATTGCACAAAGTCACAGCGGCGGATCAAACCAAAAAGGGGATTTTGGTGATGGCGTTGCGCTGCTGAGGGTGAAGAGAAACAACCCCGAGTTTGCGGAGCTGCGCAAGAGTGGGTTGACGGGGCAAGCTGACCTGAATCACGGTACCTCGGAAGAACGGGGCTCGTTGCTGGACGGGCTCAGGTCTTCTGGACCGAGTCGAGCGGAGTTAAGAAAGAACAGGGACGACGGCAGAGGAAATAAACAGCAGGATGAGCCGAAGATCACCAGCGGCACTTTCGCCCTGACTGGGGACTCGGCACATAACCACGCTGTCGTCTACTGGTCAGGACAAAACAGCAGCGTAAGTCAAACTTGAATCAATTACAATTTGTCCCGCACAGCCGCAATTCAAATGAACTGCTCATTTTGACAGCGAGGTGACTGGCAATCGGCGGAGTACCACGCATTTAACTTATTCTTTGGGGCCGGTCGTGCGTGCGCTGATTTGCCGGTAACAAACGGGCGCAAAAGCGCACGGCAACATACCAGTCCGCCGCTAGGAATTAAATTCGAGCAGGACCCAAGACTCGTGTTGCTGTTACGCACGAAAAGCCGTCTCTGCTCTGGCAGGCTATCTATTTGCTTGACATTTTCCGAATATAGCCTTTTAAATCCAGTTCAGTGCGCGGCTCGGAGGTCACGCACTGTAAGTTTAAAGATTTAGTTTGTCGTGATTTATAGCTGGAGAGGGAGAAATAGCGATGATCTATTTGCTTTATGCTAATGTATGATTCATCCCCCCGCCGAAATGAGTTTTTTCATCCAAATTAATTGATTTGGCGGAGGAACTCATAAATTATTGCTCAATCTTCCATGAACCCTTTAGTTAGTGAGAGAAAGATTTTTCTATTCGATATTTCAGCTAGAATGGTTCTGCTCCCTTGATTGGTAATGTAGTAATTGCTCAAATGAGCAGTGGTGAATATTACAATAATTTCTCTGCGTTTCTATTCTCATCACCACACACACACACACACACACACACACACACACCTATCTATCTATCTATCTATCTATCTATCTATCTATCTATCTATCTATCTATCTATCTATCTATCTATATCTAATTACTCTGATCGGGGTTCAATAATTCATTGACTTGCACCAAAATGTGAATGACAATGTATTTATATATTTATTTTATTTTATTGTTTGTTCATGTCACATGAAACATGATTTCTATTTTCTGTATGCCATTGCCAATTATAAATGATCAACTATCACTGTTACTGACAGTGGTAGGGGGATGTAAACATTTGAGCATCAAAAATTGGCAGTTCGATGACATGACATGTAAAACACCGGCCAACATTTTTACCACCACACACTGAATAGATGACAGCACAGCCCCCATTAACACGAGAGAGCTTTCGTAGGACAGAAATTATGCCACAAATGAATCAAGGTCCATTGCAAGGGGCCTTTGTCCTCTCAGTGGTTTCACATTTTTAATGCGTTGTTGTGGTTTCTGCTCTTGTTTTATTCCATTTGAAAAAATAAAAAAAAAGTGATATTCGGGCTTGTCTAAGCTGATTAAGACATGCTGCCTGAACTTGTTTTTTACCCGCAGTCAAGACTGAGGGGATGTGAGCGGAACATGTTTGTGTGCACATGTATATGTGTACGAGTGAGTGTGTGTTGCTTGCTGCGTTGCACTGTGTGCCGCTGCCCCTGGGGGCTGAAGATCGTGAATTATTATCTTAACCACCCTGGCTATCATTTCTAGGTCTTTCTCTCCCTTTCATGAAAAAAAGTAAAATAATGCACGGCTATAGGATTATCATCAAGAGAGATAGACTACTTCATCATCATCGCCACATGCCTGTTATGGTGATGAGCAGAGTTCAAAAGACAAGGAGGTAAACCAAAAAGTCCTTGGACTCGTCTGCGGCAGTAGTTAACAGAAGTGGCTGGCTAATAAGGAGGACTGCATGGCTTCTGTTTGGATCAGTCACTTTTACCCTGAGTGCTTTTTTACCGCTGATTTGATTCTATTTTTTGGGATCCTAATTGCACTGCTGAGACCTTTTGTCAACAGTATTGGTGATTTAATTAGAAGTCGAGGGGAAAGTAACTGTTTAAACTGCAAAGTTGTTATTGCAGTAATTAAAGACCATAGTCTTTCACGACATTATGAAAACCAACGCAAGAGTACCTGTCATGGTACCTATCAGCATCTTCAGCAGCAGCAACTGAAATCGCACATTTTTTTCAAACTGGCAATGAGTCTTTCACATCTCTGGGGAGATATTTTTGCCCACTCGTCCTTCCAGAATTGCTTTAATTCAGCAACACTGGAGGGCTTTCAAGCACGAATGGCCTTTTTAAGGTCATTCCACAGCATTTCAATCAGATTCAAGTCCAGATTTTGACTATGTCATGAAAAACAAAACAAAACATTTTTTAAGCCATTCAGAGGTTTATTATTTCTTATGTTTTGCAAAAGAAAAACGAGCCTCGATGTTGTTTTTAGTCAGCAGTGGTTTTTGTCTTGGAACCATGGGCGTCATTAGGACTATTTTAGGGAGGCTTCAGCCTCACTAAAAATGTCTTTAGCCCCCCTAAATAATTTCATTGCATTATTTAAAAAAAAGTATTATTTATTTTTCCTGTACTTTTGCTAATATATTGCAACAAATTCAATGTAATGTGGCCATTTTAAATTATATTTCGATACCCTGCCATTATTGTAATTTAAATCTCCCAGGTTTCCTGAACGCAACAGGTGTTGCGTTAGCATTGACGTGTCTGTCACCATCGCCACATCAAATGCTAACGCAACAACTGACAGTTCATTGCCGAAAGTCAGGTTGAGTCGACAGCATGGATATTCGACAGTTTTTTAGAAAGGTAAATTAAGTATTCAATGCATCCATGCAGGTAAAACTAGTGACTATAGTCCGCTAAAATATCTCCAGTAACAGCAGAAACTGCACTGTAACAAGTGTTCACTTTTGGACAAATTAAGGTGGTGCTTAATAAAAATTAAGCAACATTTTATTATTAAATACATAAATAATCATT
>NW_017805548.1:1292327-1325753 GCF_001891065.2 Hippocampus comes
CTTAAATTGCATATCACGGCAGACATCTCAAAATACATAGTCTTCTGGGGGCTCAGCATATATTAATACATTTTGGTAGAGAGGAATATAGGCCTACTGTCATATAGGTTATGTTATCGGGCATCCTTCTAATTCCCTTGAACAACCAAGATTGAACTTTTGAACTCTTTATAATTTCTCTTTATCTAGTCCAGTTAAAGTCCAGGGGAGGAAGCCCCATCATAGTAAAGAGGATACTAATGTGATGTGTGTAGTTCTTCATAGCCTCTTCATTTTGCTCTCAAAGTGCACGGAATTGATGGATTTTTAACAGAATGTAGAAAAAAATTCTCCCGGGGGGGGGGGCATGCCCCCGGACCCCCCTAAAGGGGCTGTGTTCCCCTTGGGGCTAAGCCCCCCTTGTTCTTGAAACCTAGTGACGCCCCTGCTTGGAACTATATACCTTGGATGCCATTTTTGCTCAATCTCTTCTTTATCGCTGAGTCATGTACACTGAGCCTAACTGAGACAAGGGAAGCAATTCTTTCGATATCGTCCTGAGTTTCTTTATGACCTCCTGGATGTGTCGTTGCTGTGCTCTGGGATCATTTTTGTCGGCCGGAAAGTTGTTGAGGGTTCACAACTGTTCCATGTTTTCTCTAATTGTGGATAAATGGCTCTCACTGTGGTTCGCTGGAGTCCGATCAGGATTGACTTTGTAACCCTATCCAGATTGATAGTCACTTACTCACCTTCTCCTCTGTATTTGAGTGCCTTTAGATCGGGCTGAAAGGTTCTATTGAAATGATTTCTTGATCGAACAGGTCTCGAGGTAATCAGGCTTGGTTGTGGCCAGTGAAAATGAAGTCAGTGTTCCAAAAGATTTGATTAGCCACAGTTAATTTGATGATTTAACAAAGTGGTGACTTACATTTTCACAAAGGGCCAGGTAGCACTGAAATGTGTACTGGTAATTATTCCTTCACTTAATTGATAGAATAATCATTTAAAAATGCATTTTACAGTCTGTTTACTTGTGTTACCTTTGTCTATTTGTTTGATGATCCTTAACATTAAAGTGGGGAAACTATGCACAATAAATAATAATTTGAGAGGAGGGCAAATACTTTTTCATAGCACTGTAAGAGAAACAGTCTTTAGATGTACATTTGAGCATTGTCTGGTACTTTGTGACAATTACAATTAGTGCAATTGTGAGATTAACTATAAAGGTATTTACAACGAGAATATTAACACAATTTTGATTCATTAATGCCCTAATGAATAAATGTAATAAAACTAATCGTATGAACCATGATAATTTGATTCATTTTCTACTCCACCTGAAAGTCTGGCTAATAAAACGTCATCCAGCCATCCATCCATCCACCCATTTTCGAATCCGAAGGGTAGCGGGCATGCTGGAGCCTATCCCAGCCACCTCTGGGGAGGAACATGGCAATAGAGAAGTCGCGAGAGAATTTAAGATAAACAAATCCATGGTTCGCAAGTGGAGGAAGCAGGAGAATGAACTTCGCCAAGTCAAGGAAACGAAGCTGACTTTCCGCCGAAACAAGGCGTAGTGGCAGGGTTGGAAGACAAACTCGAGCAATGGATTCACGGTCACAGAACAGCCCGGAAAAACGTCTCTACAGTCACCATTTGACTGAGGAGAAAAACGCTTGCAGAAGAAATGAAAATCAAACATCTTCAAGGAGGTTCGTCTTGTTGCTTGTTATTCGTTTTATGAAACACCGCCAACTATCCATCCGCGCAAGGACTACCGTGGCGAGCAACATCCAGCAAACTACAAGGAAAAGCTAGCCACCTTCCGCTTCTATTGCCAAAAAAAGATTGCCGACAAACACATCCATCCCAACCACTTAACTAACATGGATGAGGTGCCGCTCACTTTGGACTTCCCGGTGAACTACACTGTCAAAAATAAGTGGACCAGCATGGTAGCGATACGGACAACTGGGTACGAGAACTCTGCTTTTACTGGTTGCCACATTAATGGACAGAAACTGTGCCACCTTTGGTGATTTTTAAGAGAAAGAGGCTTCATGAAGGAAATCTAACCGCTGGTCATCGGTGTAAGCAGAGCATTCAAAGTGAAGTTGCGAGCGGCGTGGGAGCAATGGATGACAGATGGTGACTACAGCTTTACAAAGACCGGAAGGCAGCGCCTGGCAAGTTACGCACAATTTGTGAATGGATTGCGGTTGCTAGCACTATTTGATGGAGAACTTGTCCAGCTGCTTATTTCATACACAAATGAGGACTTTGGTGAATTTGTGGCTGAGGATTGATTCCAAAATAATGTGAGTACATTGTTAAATACTTCAATAAGGTACCACCGAACTCAATTCTGCTCCTGCCGCCTTTTTAAAAACATGTACTAGCGTGCATGCATGCGACCATATTGTTTAAGCTAGCATATGTTTTACCATGCCTGCATTCAATAATGCAGTGTGTGTTATGTATCTGTTAAATACAGATATAGCACCCGTAATGGACGCTACGCCTTTTAATACGGTGCGCCATATGGTTGTAAAGATACGGTAAATAATAAATATATTAGTGTTTATTTATCTGTTAATTGTGCAGTTGTTTTCCAAGAGCAGGAAGACCTGCCGCATGCCGCACGATGAGTTTGAATCCAGCTTAGACCAAAATATTAGAAACCTACGTGAATGAGAGTGAAAACATTAATTAGGATCATCCTGATCATTATCATTTAAATGTACGCGAGGCAGGATGCAATTATCTTTACATTTTGGCCACAAGTTGTCACATTATAAGTATGGGTAAATATTGTTCCAAACACGTGCGCGTGTCTACCTACTCATTTTCTGTATCCGAACTGAACAGCTGAACTATTTCGCCGTGGAAAGTGCCAGGTTCCGTCTCGTCATTCTCGAAGTGAGTCTCGTTTCTGCGTGACTCTTCAGCAACGATGGCGGCTTTCTCAAAAGCTCGGACAATGGTTGAAGCTGATAATTCAGCCCAGGCATCCACAAGTCATTCACGTATAGTGGTGTAACAGTCTTAGTAAAGGTGCATTCGCCAGATCTCATGCATCACTTCCACAATGCTCGCAATTCAACTTTGAATGCCCTGTTTACACTAATGTCCAGCGGTTGGAGCTCCTTTGTTCATCTTCCCAGAATGATGGCAAGCTGCGATTTCATATGCTGTACTTGTTTTTCAACAGTGGCTGTGAAATGGGCGTGCATCGAGTTGCAGATCAACAGGCATGGAGATGCATGAAAATAACCAACCGGTCTCTTTACGTACACCTCTCTCAGACACTCATTTTTTTCACATCCATCCAGCCCTTTTGATTGGTCTGAACGATGACTACGCCTGGAAACTTTTATTTGGGCTCTTCAAAAGGACCTTCGGTAGTAGTTTCTGTCCATTTCCATGGCAACCAAGAACAACGGTGAAAACAACTTCTGATGCCGCCTGGTGCGCATCACAACCGTGCTGGTCCCCTTTTTCACTAATGCGTTGTTCAAATCAGTCTTCCAAATCTGGCCACCTTGCCTTGTTCTCGCGGGAACTCTGTTTCGTCTTCTTAACTTGGCGCAGTTCGTTTTCTCCCTTCCTCCACTTCTGAACCGTGGATTAATTGATGTGGAATTCTCTTGCAGCTGCTGTATTCCCATGTACCTCCGCGTAACTGATTGTCTGTAATTTGAATTGTGCCTCCTAAGCATGTCTCTTAGGCGATGCCATTTTCGGAGGTTATTAGCCAAACTGATGTTTTTTGCACATTCCGGAAATATACCGACATACTCTATGTCTTACATAATGATTGGATAATGCAGTGGTTCTTGACCTTGATAGAGGCACCGAATCCAACCAGTTCATATGCAGATCCACCGAACCCTTAGTGAAAAATAAAAATATAATTCGAGAAGTGTTCCTTCAGCTATGCCGGTGCGAGACGAGAGTTGCTCAACTTGTCTTGAGGTAGGAGGCCGAGTCCCATCACGTTCCATGATGCATGTGAATCTTTGTTGTACATATTCCTCCGACCACTTTCCTTTTTTGCTCGACATAGCATGTGTTAAAACATAAAAAAAAATAATAATAATAAATAAAATCACACGACGTCCTATCACGACAGTCACACGTTGACTACTGAGCAAACTAAATTTCCCGCAGCACTAATTGGACAAGCAATGTAATGTGATCATCCACAGCCAGTGATGTCCAAACGGGCGGGTCATAACTAACTGACATGTTGAGTCATCTGTGTCTTAACCTCCATGGCAGAGGCTCCGTCGAACCCCTGAGACTGTTTCATCGAACCCCTGGAGTTCGATCGAACCCAGGTTAAGAACCACTGGGTTAATTGCTCTGTGATTGGCTGGCAACCAGTTCAGGGTGTACCCCGCCTCCTGCCCTAAGACATCAGGATAGGCTCCAGCCTGACCCTTGTGAGGATCAGTGGATCAGAAAATGGATGGATTGATGGATGGTTAATCGCTATCAGCCTACGTAATAATGTCCATGTGTTGGCGGGAATTGCTCAAACTGTCAACCAAGCGGCGCGCTTACCAAAGTCGCATAGCAACATTTTCAGATTTCTTTAACTTGGTGCACACGAAAGGCACACCTTATTATAAGGCGCCCTATTGATTTTTCAAGGCTTAAGTGCACCTTATGGTGTGGAAAATACGGTCTGTGTGTGTGTGTGTGTGTGTATATATTCTTTGATGCTGCTGTGCGTGACATCGTAAGTACATTCTCGCCACTGATTGGCTGGCGTTAGATTTTTCATTAGTTTTCAAGTGTATTACTTTTAGCATGTGTGTGTGTGTGTGTGTGGGGGGGGGGGCTCCTTGGCCTGGTACCACTCCTATCCAGCTTGGGGATCAATCACGTGATGTGTGGGTGTGTGACCGATCCACAGATGTCGCAATGATATGATTGACTGACTAATAAGCAAATGGCAGAATAATGTGGATTCTAACTAGCCTTCCGAGAGGCCCTTTGGCATTAAGTGTGCCCTCTATAGCGTTTTTCATTGTGAATTGGTGCAGCGGCAAGTGACTGAGAGAAAGTTGAACAAGTGATAGAACAATATGAAACTATGAATACTTCTGATGACCCCTCTCTTGGCACTCACTATAATTGCACCCGCGGCGCTGCTCAGAATTGCCCGTTGATTGGTCAACTCATGCCAATGTAAAATGACTGACCAAAAAATCAACAAATTGAGATTTTCATTATTTTTTTTCAATTCTGATTGGCCCCTGACTATTGTCAGCCCCTGGGCTCAAGCTCATTGGTGAAGACTGGCCTGCGCCCATGTGTATAATTTCAAATGAGCATCTCCACTCTAATGTCACATCAATTCTTTCTAATCTAACTGGGTATTTGAGACTCCAATCCCTAAGAAATCATGTGTTATTGAGCAGTGAGCATCCCCATCCATCACTTCAAAAGGTGCATATGACCTCTTTAAAAAGAACCCAAAACATGTTGTGAACAATGCAGAATGTATACACATTCTGCACTTTAGTTCATTGACACCGCATTTCCACACCCCGATTTTAATTCATTTGCTGTACCAGTGGCACTCCCTTTATGAACTGAGCATGGATTTAAGTCTAGTCCTCTTCAAAGTTACAGGAACTCACACTGAGACAGGTCAGTCATATCTGGCAAGGCATCACTTCAGCCAACTGTGTGTGATGGGTGTTCTCAAATCCCCCTTGAGAACAGGAAGGGCAAAAGTGAGTGCTATTTGAGAGCTGAAATGTCATGCAGGAAAAAAGACGTGCATGGCAAAACATGAACCTGTGTGAGTGTGTGTGTGTGTGTGTGTGTGTGTGTGTGTGTGTGTGTGTGTGCGTGTCAGTGTGCGTGTGTGTTACCATTTGTGACTTGAAGCACTTGAGTAATTTAATCAAAAGTGCTTACAGTTGTTGTGAGTATCACTGTGTGTCATGGGTTGCTCCAAACTAAATGTTTCTTCAAGATTAAATTGCCCATGATACCTTTGGGGTAGAGTATGTGTTCATTTCTTAGAACTGATTACGTGAGAGCTAAAAGAAACAGCTATACACTGCCATCACAGTGCTGTTTGGTGATAAAATATGGGACTTGCTTTCATTTTATTTGTATTATTGTATTGTTGGTATCATTATATGTGCGCAACATGAAATGGAAACGTTCTATACTTTTGAAAAACATCTTACAACATAGCCTGTCAACTCATTCACAGGCATCCCTTACTAACTTATCGAAGGTATTTTACAGCCTCTGGACGAGATGTGAAAAAAAACAAAGAAGCTTCCAATTGCTCACAGGCTCGGGATGCACCAACGGCACTTTTTTCCAGACCATATATGAGTACAACTTAATACATTTGAGTACTCGCTGAGACAGGGTACAAGTGATGTCGTCACGTATTTCAATTGCGATGGTGTTTATTGTTCAAAAACACAAACTTTTGTTGTTGGCATAACTTTAGAGAAACACTTTTGAGAGTAACAACTTTCACGATCTAATTGCATGTTTCTCTAAAAGCCTTGTCCCACATGTCACTGAAATTTTCCTGTGACACAAGGTGTTTTACGTATGTCACTCTGTACGCTAGGAGGCGCGATGTAAAAGAGTACATATAGTAAATAAGGAAGAAGAAATGCAAGACAAAGAAGAACAACATACTGTAGGGCAGTGAGTTAAAAAAAAGAGACAATGAAATACAAGATTACTTGAGAATATTACAAGTCAAAATACAATTGAGACAGGACAATTGTTGTGATATTTTATTTATCTTTTCCCGACGTGCCACACTACAGCGTCTCCGTCCCCGCTTTCTCAAGGAGCTCGGAGTTGGTGACCAGGCTTGAGAAACTTGCCACTTGTCGGATGCCTTCGGTTGTTACGCGAGCGTCCACTTTGCTGAGAAAAAAATTTCAGTCAGGTCACCAAGTGTTGTCACCTGTTTTTAAATTAATGTTAATCTCCACACGGCTGATATGGCTCTTAATCCATCTGCCCGTCATTTTCCCTATGTCAGGCTCGTACAGAGCTTTCGATGTGTTGTACCTGAGCATTTTTTCGAGTCCGGGTACAAATACAGACGTACATGATTGATTGGCACGACCAGTATCTGTCTCAGTGCATCCCAATAAGGACCTTTCTGTCAAGTCATACAAAGCATTTCCTTTGGCAGTGAGGTGATTTGATTTAGTTTGTAGTCCTTGTAGGTAGACAGCTTGTTACCGCTCACTTTTTACCAACTCATCACAGCCCTCCACCTAAATTACTGATGCAAATACATTATAGAGTGGCTTCTATCCTCTCCTGCTGTCCTGGTGGCCCTCTGCTCTGGAAGAAGAGTGAGGAGGAAAAAATAGAATATCATGAATAATGCAGCCTTCCAGCGGACCTTATCTCCCTCATCGCTCAATGTCTCCTCCCTCCCCTCCCTCTAATTAGTCTACAAATTTGTTTCACTTGTTCTTTTTCTTTTTTTTCTTTCCTGTGGCCAGAAAGCAAGCACGAAGACTCTATTTACTCTTCTGCAGGCCTGAGACTACCTTTGCCTATCACGCACCAATATTCAAAAGTGCATATTCAGTTATTTCCATCAACCTCAAGATAACCAAGTCAGCACAATATGATATTTCATGATATAACTCTCATAAATCTAGGTGACGGATCGCACTTAAAATGTCACATGATGTTAAAAATCTCCTTTGTGCTCAAGTCCATCCTTGCTAGCACATTAAAGAGACCATTCAAAAAGCTATCTAATCAGGGTGGAATGCACCTGCTTCTACAGTGCACACAGGATATTAGATTGCATAAACCCACTCCAATCTTTGAAGCTATGTGAATGTGCACAGTGGAATTCCAGTCTGCAAGACAGGTTCTCTCCAACGCTTAATGGCCTCATTAAACAGTATTTCTTGTATGGTTGCAGGCTTGGTGTGGGGACTAATAGAAGACACAGTCTTCTGATTTGGAGAGGTGTGCATAATCAGAAGCCCGGGCACTCATCAATCAAGTCAGTTATGTTGTTAGACCTCAATGTCTTTTTTATTTTTTTTCGTTTTTTTTTTTTTTCCCAGCACCTCGAGAGAAACCTAACGTACATCACACAATATTGTTTTCTCTTATCATGCTAACTTTAATACGAGTGGATTGACCTCATGGAATATTGAACTTTGAGACTTCCGAAGCTCTCTGTGCGTTGTGACCTTATCTACTTTCTTTTTTTTTGTTGTTGTTTCCCTCATAGCCACGCGCGATACCTTGTAATGTTGATGTCCCTTGGCAATCGCGGGAGAAAAGCCAGGCAATGAGCACCTCCTCAGGTCAGCCCATAGTGAAACAATTCTACATGTTATTTTCTCTCTTTGTGTCAACCTTCATCTCACTTTTTCCCTGGCCTTTTCCTTGTTGTCATTTGGCAACAATGTCCAATAATATGCCTTGGATTGATATTCACATGGTCATCACATGCACCCAGGGACAAAGCTGGGTGCGTAGATTCAGGAAATTGTAACACACATGCCTTCTCACAATTAATTTAAAAGACATCATAGGGACACAATCAATAGGTACTCTCATTCACAACTCCACAAGTTGCTGATCGGTGGTAATGTTATGTAATTTTTGTTCCACTTTTAAATTTGGTCCGTGGGTTACTAATCAAAGAAAAACAGTCTAAGGTCTCAAAAAACACTTTGCGATATGGTTGGTTATGGTCAACGATGGCAGACTCCATATAAAACAGTTGTGAAGTGATCTGAAACAGTGTTCTTATTGTACATCATTATGTACAGTACACATTCGCAGGAGAGCGAGATATTTCGGTTCATGCAGCAGCTGTTTCATTTTTGGCAGTCCAGTGAAGTTGTAGTTTGTCTTACAGTAAAGACATCTGCGTTCAAATCTCCTTTGGCACCTTGCTTGGTGGAATTTGCATGCTTCTTAGTTGATTTTAAGTGTTATTGTACTGTATATGGCCCATAATGTTTAGTTTTTGTCTCAATGTATTTGGGCGGCAATCAGTGGCAACCACCTCTCACCCGAAGTCAGATGGGATAGGATTTCTTTCGTCCTTCATGGAACTGGACTAATTCTTAGCATTGGTGTTTAATCATTATAAGCCTTTCACAAACTTCCACTTTTGGAAAACAATAACCAAAGCAGGTGAATCAGTTTCAAATAAGATGAGTATGTCACACCCTGTCATGTAATATTGCTTAATTGTTGTTAAATGTTTTTTTTTAAATAACTAAACAATATAACAAAATAATTGATGAATAAATAGTGATCAGGAAGAAATGGTTTTGCAATACACTTTAATGAAGTAAATTATATCCGATTCATTGATGGAATTATAAAGTAAGCTATTTTGAAAATATGTGATTGTGATGACAGCCCTTGTATCGAACATTGATTTATGCATTTTTGAATTTGTAAAGATAGTCGTAAATGCAGACACACTTTGAAATTCTTAATTTTTATGTATTGTATATATTATATATTCGTCTTTTTATTTGGAATGGAATGGGCAGTGTTGTCACTGCGTTTCTGTGTATGAAATGAAAGCTACAGCACAGCGGTGCAGGTATCTTGACTGAACTGAACATGATTAAGGGCTCGGTTTGTGACTTAAGTCTGCACAGCGTGTGCAAACGTGAGAGGTGCACTACCATCAGAAAGTCTCGGCGCGGCTGTGTATGAAGGGATTGAGATGTGATGAAATATAGTGTCCAATGAACATTAATAAACATTGTAGTCAATAAAGCCATCTCCGCATTGTAGCCACACTTCAGAGTTTGCTTTGCTACCAGACTCCCACTAACCAGACTTCGCCCTTAAAGGCAGCTTAATAATAGATGTTGACAAATGGGTATGTTTTTACTGCCTTTATGGCATCTCCTTATGGTTGGAGATTGGTGGCTTCAACCACCCCATTTGATCTCCGCATTTATGTCTTCAAGGCAAAGAAGCATTAGTTACTTAACTCATTTAATGGCAAAACATAAAATTACATTTGCAAAAACCCTATCATTTAGTGCCAAAATGGAAAATTACGTTTTTGGTGTTTTTTTTATGATTGAAAAAAAACTATAAAGGGCTTCACACAGCTTCTCCGTAAAGCATTGGGGATTATTTCAGTGTAGGTCACCACTACATGGCAAGAGTGGCTCTGATCAGATCTTGGCCCACACATCGTGTGAGTCTTTGTGTATACAGTACGGCGGTCCCACGTGCTTGGCGAGGTGGCGTCTGAAAGCAGTGTGTTGGTGAGAACATGGATAAAGTTCAATGTTCATGGAAAGTTCATGCAAAGTTCATGCATCAGTGCGGTGTTTTTCTTTGTAATAAACTGTTATTTTGCAATCAAAGTGCTATTTTTTTGTGTTGTACGTATTCTTTCACAAAAAGCTATTTTTTCACAGACTTTTTCTTGGAAACGAATATATTTAAGAAACTTACCAATGTTCAACTGCTGTTTACTAAAGAACGGTAAAAGGTAGAAACATACGTTTTCTTTCTTGATAAAAGAAGAGCTTTCATTTGGAAGGTTCCATACTTACATAGCTACAGAACTCAATTTTCTGTAGACCTTCAAAAATTTGTCAAAATGGTCAAAAATGGCTGGCACTCCCTCTCTCAATTTGAGAAAAAAAAACAGCTGAAATGACTTAATTGCTGCTTAGAACAGTGTTTTTTTTGCTTTTTTGCGCTAAGGCACACTTCTTTCATTGTTAAAATCTCGCGGAACACCACTAGCTAAATGTGAAAAAAAAAAAAAACTAAAAAAACACTTATTTAAATAATGAACGTGTTATATTTTTACTATAACTGTTTTTAACATTGAAGAATGACGTTATAACAGCTTGAATTGGAATCAAATGAACACAAAGAAATAAGTATTTTCTCATCTTTCATATTTATTGTTTCACCGTCGTCCTGCATTCATGCGTCACAAATTCGCTTGTCTCTCATCTAAACACAAGGCAATTGGCTAGCTGTTGCTCCTCCCTAGCGGTATGGGAGGGTACTACACGATTACTTTCTGGGCGATAGGCACACTGGCATATAAATTGGATATTTTCCCGCGGCACACCTGACAATGTCTTGCGGCACACTGGTGTGCTGCGGCACAGGGGTTGAAAAACACTGGCTGAGAACATTCATACATGCCCTGTAAAGTGGGTATTTTAAAAATCCTTCAAATAATGCTGCACCTCCTAAAACTTATGCTTTAGAGCACCGTGTAGGGTGGTTTGATGCTAAATCTCTGTCCAAGCACTGATATTTGCTGAATTAGGTTTGAAGATGATGAGCATACAGAGAGGCACGCAGTCATTCTTAGTATCACATCTCAGTGTTGGTCTGAGTGAACGGTGCCATGCCTGGAGGAGGCCATCATCAATGGAGACGAATGTTGACACATCACACCACAGGATCTGCAGTCAATTAACACAGTGTCTAATCAAAGTGATCTACCGGTATATCTATGAGAGATTGAAAGTGGCTGTAAAACGAGCTCATGCTGCATTAACTTTAAAATCAGGTCTGCTTCTTTATTTCCATTTGGGTTTCAATCTTAATAACTCGCTTAAACATCTGTCATTATCAAACACATTATGTAAGCATCCTTCGCAGACACGAGAAGATGGACCATCATAATTTTGGTCTCACATTTTTTTTTTTTAATGCTCTTCACAATCTGGAAAATCTAACAGCATCGTGCTAAAGTACAAATTTGAATTCAACCCAGTATTTTCCTCAGCTTGAGAAGTGTCCTTGGAAAAAAAAATGTCTGACTATTTTGCCCTTCTCATTTTCAGGGCTTTTCAGGTGTTGTGTAGAATGAGAACCACAATATCGCCACACCAGATCAATCATTCTCTTTTATTTACCTTGTCTCGGCTTTTTAAATTGTAATGAGCCTGGAAAAAAAAAGTTGTTCAGACTGCTTGCAAAAGACTTATTTAAGATTTTTCTCTCAAGGGCAGTCAAGAATATCAGCAATTATTAATCCTTCAGCTGCTTGTGGAGGCTCTCAGTCGTACAGGAAAGTTCCATCGTAGAAAGGGTTCTGTCTGGTACAGATGACGACTGACAGAACCCTTTCTACGATAATCCTTCAGCTCTTTTATTTCAGTTTTTTTTTTTTTTACGTGATAGTGGGAACCTTTCTCCAGCTGAAATCACAAAACTCTCTCAGTCCTGTTGAGAAAGATACTGGGAACCATTAAGAGTGAAAGCAAAGCCACTAACGATCCCTTTGGCGAGTCAATGAATTGAGGGGACACTTAACACTGTAACCTGACAAACTTGGCTTTTAATTTCCATTGGGGCCCCATTAGAAAATAATTTAGTGAGATTCTTAGTGACTACAGAGACCAACCAAGTACATGATGCATTGTAATGCACAATTTATTGCTCTTCTGTGTCATCCGAGAGCATTTGTGCTGTCTTTTTAGATGGTATATATCTTTCTGTTTTCCACATTGCTTATTCAGTGCGGAGCTGTGGGTAGCGGGAGTCGTTACCAGCTGGCACTGGGCGAGAGGGAGTATACACCCTGAACAGATTGCACATCAATTGGTTGAGGTTGTTTTGTAAAACCTAATTATTGGCAAGCAGAAAATTTAATTAAATACATACATTTGGAGGCTGATTGGTACAACCTTCTGCCATACGATGGGCCAAACAGATCAAGACTGTCTCTGTACTGTAAGGGGGAAGTGAAGTCAAAAATGTTCTTGACAATAATATGTTCGATGCGCCACAACTGGTCTAAGTCTGATTCATGTTGCATTTGTGAAACATGAATTAAGCAGTAAAATCCCAGAAAACCGGTGGGCCTTGAATGGTCAAGTCGAAAAATGGCTGCCCCTGAGATGGACGTAAACGGGAGGATTTTGCTGCTTAGTTCTCATTCCAACAAGGCAACAATAATCAGATTGCTGTGTTTGGACTAGTATTGGCGCATAGAACATCCTGTAAAGGATTTTTTTTTTTTTGTTACTTCTTTAATATTAAATACATTGAGATAGAAAAACATAAGTTCATTTAACTATTTGACTGGCATGGCTGTCAGTCAGTGTCACTTGCCCAACGGATGTTGGAAGAAACATAGCATTTTTGCTTTTCGATCAATGTAGAAATGAATTTAAATTCCTATACAGCTGTGGCTATGGCATTATTCCAGTTTTCTATGCTAAGGTGGCAAATGAGCTGGAGGCTATTGAAGGGCAAGGTAGAGTCGAAACCCTTTTCAACGTACCCCATTTACACTGATAATGTTCAGATTTCAAAGTCCCGAGTTCACAGAATTCATTTTCCATTTGCCGAACAACTTTATAAACATGAACTTCATCATAACAACCAGATTTTGGGTGCTGGAGCCTATCCCAGCCGTCTTCGGGCAGTAGGTGGGGGACACCCTGAACTGGTTGCCAGCCAATCGCAGGGCACACAGAGACAAACAACCATGCGCGCTCACACTCACACCTAGGGACAATTTAGTGTGTTCAATCAGCCTGCCATGCATGTTTTTGGAACGTAGGAGGAAACCGGAGCACCCGGAGAAAACCCATGCAGGCTACTGTGATCAAAACAGTATTCCCCTAGCGGATGATCCATGAATTGCAGCTCATTAAAAATATTCATTTTGTTTCTTTCATGTATTTTTTCACTTTTAAATTATCCTGCGGGCCTGATAGGACCTTCTTAGGGGCCAGTTCCGGCCCGCGGGCCGTATGTTTGACACCACTGCTTTAGAGTCTTCACTGAACCTATGCAATTTTCGCAAAATGCTGGATTAAGCCAAAATAGCTGCAACAAGCACAGGGAGAACACACACACTCCTCACAAGGAAGGCCGGAACCCGGATGCAAACCCCAACATCAGTCTGTGAGACAGATCTACAAACCACTCGTCTTCCATGTTGCTCAACATTATCCGTCGTGTTTTGCACCAGCTTGTGTCACATCTAATTAGAAACTTTTGCAATCTTTCTCCTCAGAGTTTGCCGATTGGATAGAATTGTGAGGTTGCATGTATTCAATCTATCTGCCTCGGAATGTTAAATCAGATTGTTTAAAAAAAATAAAGTTCCATACTATACTGGTATTGCTGCTGACTTCAATATTCTTTCTACTTGCGCTGTTGTTAATGCTTAGGCAAGCATTACTATTGTCCTTATTCAGCAAAAGTCTCCCAGACTTGTTCCATGCCAACATGAACAATAACTACTAAAAGGGTTCAGATTAATGACAGTGCAGGTACTTGTGCTGATGAAAATTGCGGCGCTCAGAAGCTACAGAATCAAGTGAGGAATTGTTCTTGACAAACAAAAAGGAAGAAACCAACTGTTTTTCGATTTTATCATGTGTGAAGTTGGAATTGCTGTTAATTGGATTCAGCACACCCCCATTAAACAAGATATACTGTGCAATTTCTGAAAACATAAAACAATTCCCAGTTTTTAGAGGTGGCTCTGTCTTTGCAGCGGGCCAGGCCTCAGTCTTGTACCATACGACTTGCTCAATGGTGTAGAATGACCAAAACTGGCAAATTTTCATCAATTTTCCATCATATCTCCCTGTTAAGAAAATCGATACAGTCAGCAGTGAACACTTTAATTACAGTAAGTGACCGTTTTTCCTGAGTTGAAAAGTGTGGTGTCGATTTGGGAACCATTTATTTATTTAAGTGGAATACCAAAATGGCATTATGTCAGAGCCTCTACTTCAGTGAAAGATTTGTGTGAAAATAGTTGAGTTCCCACTTCCTACTAATTAGTAATGAATACATGATGAAGGCATTTAATTAAACTTACACTGGCAATTTTCCTGGTCCATCGTGTGAGGTTTTCTGTGCCGTGGCTGGTCATGCTTATTACAGTGCATAAATGAAAGCCTCATTGGTTGTTATTCATTTGGCGCTACTATTCAGGCCACAAAATAACAACCCTCTGCACCTCAATAATTCTTGAAAGAGGTGGACCTGCTGCTCCAGTGCTGTCATAAAGAAACTAATAGGGGACTTTTCCAATCAGTGGCTCCTGAGGATCATTCCTCACGTGTCTATATCCTTGAGGAATTGGTGAAAAGAAGCCATGAAACAATTCAGGATAGGCGAGACCTTTAGTATGCTAAAATCTTGCGGTTTAGAGAACGTAGACGCATTTATCCAGAATTTCAGTAAACTCCAATGACTGTATTCTGACAGGGGTTCATGCAAAAATATTGAGACAGACATTTGTAACAGACAATGACAGGAGAAAGTTCACACAGTTGGTATCATGTGAAACGAGCCTGTCACGTAGCGAGGTGGTGGTGGACCCCAAAAAGCAGGCAAGAGGGAGGAGCAGGATGTACTTGACAAATTGTATTAAAACAGAGAAAACTAAATCCAAAACAAAGTCCAAAGTATCAAACAAAAATCATGACTGAAGATAAAACATAAGAATGACCTAAACGTGACTGAAACAAACATGACAGCAGACAACACAAACAGCCACAAACAACCAATGACCCGACAACGAGTGGTCGGGAGGGAGTCCTTTTAAACGGCTAACGACATAACGACCAACAGGTGTGCAGCTGCAGGGGGAGCCCTACAGTGCCACCTGTTGGTCACAAACCGAAACATGACAGAGCCGATTTTTAAACCGCTTTTTTTGTTTTTAAAGGGCTATTGCTTTGCTATTGTAGTTCATGTCCCCCCACAAAACCACAGATGGGAATGTGCTTCAGTGCCTTTACAATGCTTTCCTTGATCCATCTTTTGTGGTATGATAGCCAACACAACACCACTCAGGTCAAGAGTCAGACCAATACAATTCTCTGTGAAGTGAATGATATGGCGGTGGCCATCAAAGGTTTTCATTGCTTAAACCTTCACTGTGCACGTTTTCCTCCATCACTGATTACATCCTTTGCCATCAGACCTTTTTAAGTTTCAACTTCGGTACTCCATTCATCATGACTGAATTCAGATTTGACGTGTTTCTTTGATGTGTGGTCCCGCAAGAGGGAACACCAAAATGCCTTTTCAGCTTGTACAGTACTGTATGTGATCAGCAGTCATGCTACCCAGCCTTATCGCTGCATATCTTTTTTAAATTTATTAGGCTGTGATGTCTCTATAACCAGTAATGGGAATTTGTTGATCTCTGAGTCTGATTTGTATCAGATTCATACTTATTTATTGATAAGCCCAATTGTGTTGCAACACTTGAAGACACTTCTTGGTTTTGAGACTGATCTCAAGACCACATTTTGAAGGTCTTGAAATGTTGAAACGCTACCCCGACTATGAATCTGAGGGCATGTTTTTAGAATGTGGGAGGAAACCGGAGTACCCAGAGAAAACCCACATAGGCACGGGGAGAACATGCAAACTCCACACAGGAAGGCCGGAACTGGAATCAAACCCTGTACCTTTGCACTGTGAGGTTGACGCGCTAACCACTGGACAACCGGGCCGCCCTAGTTAGAATTTGTCATGTCAAAAGTGGCAAATAAATTCAAAAATTAAAAACAAGGGTGGCACGGAGGAGACGGTTAGCATGTCCGCCTTACAGAGTTTGTGGGTTCGATTCCGATGTGGAGGTTGCATATTCTGCCCGTACATGCATGGGTTTTCTCCAGGCACTCTGGGTTCCTCCCACATTCCAAAAACATTCATGGTAGGTTGATTGAATGCTCCAAATTGTCCCTGGGTGTGATTGTAAGTGTGAATGGGTGTTTGTCTGTGTGCCCTGTGATTGGCTGGATACCAGCTCAGTCCCCCGCCTACTGCCCAAAGATGGCTGGGATAGCTCCAGCACACCCGCGACCCATGTGAGGATAAGCGGATTAGAAAATGGATGGATGGATGGTGTGAAGCAAGCTCAATGATACTCGCACTTAGACAAACTCAATTAGTTTTAATGTAATGTTTTTCTACATGTCGCTTGTTTCTTGTGAATGGCCCTTTTCTTTTCTGGATGCACATCTCCCATGGATGCACACAATTTATTCCTGGTATGGCCTATATGTTGAAGCCTTTCGAATGATCACACATGTTGTAGCTATCTATATAGTGTCACAATGAGATGGCAGGGGCTATCATTCAATTTGAGCTTTGTAAATGGGAGAATAGAAGTGTCTGAGTGAAATAAGTAAAATGCAAACATCATTCACAATGCGACACATTGTCATCATCCAGTCATTTGAGAACACACTACATGCTGTACATTTCAGGGTGTTTTGCAGCATTATGGAAAATATGCAGAAAGGCTTGTCACAACACTGATTTTCAAGTATGACTTGAACAGTGTGCTTTCACTGTATTGTGTTCTAAAATAGTTGATTTACAATCACTTGTATTTAACAACTTTGACACTTGGTGGCACTGTTCTTAGGCAGAAGAGGAAATCAAACATTGAAACAGTTGTCATGGTAATTTTGGCCTTTCTTTGAGAACCGTCTTCAAGGCTCAGCTCCCTGAAAAGATCCAGCTCTTGCGGCTCCCAAGTGGCTCCTCAATTTTTTTGCTGCTTGAATTAATTCATTACCAAATTATGTTTAAAATGATTTACTAATTTTGAAAATACTTTGTAACCAGTGTTGGGCAAGTTACTTAATATTACTAGTTACTTGCATTTGAAAGTAATGTTTCTTGGTGACCATCTGTGTAGAGTAAGAAGTTATTTTTAACCACCCATCCATTTTTCTCACAAGGGTCGCGAGTGTGCTGGAGCTGATCCCAGCCGTCTTCGGGAAGTAGGCAGGGTACACCATGAAACGGTTGTTAGCCAATCACAGCGCACACAGAAACGAACAACCATTAGTGCTCACACGCACACCTAGGGACAATTTGGTGTGTTCAATCGGCCTGCCATGCATGTTTTTGGGATGTGGGAGGAAACTGGAGTACCCAGAGAAAACCCACCCAGCCATGGGGAGAACATGCAAACTCCACACACACAAGAAGACCAGAGCGCGGATTTGAACCCATGACCTCTCTAGTGGGATGCAGACGTACTAACCGCTCACCTTGCTACCCAAGATAGGTACACAGCAAAATATTAGAACGGTCAATCCGGTAGGGCCATGATGAAGACATCACAACATCATGCAGACAAGTAAAACATCTGCCTGAGGAGTGTTCGAGCTGGGGGCGGGGGAAAGACTTTGCTGCAAAGGAGAGTTTGCTGCAAACATCATTTTAAGCAGGAGTTGCAGCTCTGAGGTAACACTGCCCACATAATTATTCTGGCATGTCACTTAAATACAAATGAACCAATTTATAATTTTTTTTTTCCAAAATGGAGATCAGTTTAAGCCTGTTTTTTGTGCCTTGGTGTTTGCTGTCATGCTTGTTTCTGCTTTTTGGGAGCCTTTTTTTTTTTTGCGTTGGGCAGTTTCTGAAATAAATTAGTAGCATTTCAATGATGACGTATTGTCTTTTTATTCCAGCAGTTATTGTATGTGTGTCAATTACAGAATCTGTTTCTTTCTGTCCAATACATTGATTCCAACTAACAATATGTCTTAGGTGCGGATGAATCTCAATAGTTCTCTGTACAGTCTGTCACCTTGCCTGTTGGCTGCTGCTTGGGCAGTGTCTATCATCGCTAGAGGGAATGGGGTAGCTTTAAAAATCTGTATCTCTAGTATACAATAAAGAATGTACCTATTAGAGTCTTACAATAGCTGCATGGTAGCATAAGGGAGAAATTGTGATTATTTGTTACTAATGGGACAGAACACGACTCTATGCAACTTCAATACAGTTAAATAATGAACGTGGGAAATGTAGCTAAATGGGTTCATATCGAGTGGAAAAAAGAATTGGCCCCACTTAGAACGTCACAAAGCAGCTCTTTAGTCTTGTACGATTTGTTACTGTCCAATTTCTGCTCTGCAAACCTGCTCCATCCTCCATCTTTTAGCAGATCAGCGTCTAACTCGTCTCTCCTAACTGCTGCCTAATCCAGATTGCTGCCCTTTCACAGCTCACTTGCAACAAATGAAAATGTTTATGTGAGCCTAATTGAATTAGAGCTACTTGGTTTACCGGACAAAAAGGCAGTTGCAGAGTGGGCCGCTACTAGAACAATAATCCAGTTAAGATGATTTTCGTCTTCGAGTTCTCTCTCTCTCTTTGTCAGAAGCTTAAATTTCAACTGAGCAAGGAAACGTACACTGAAGAAAATGTGTTGAATGTAATCCATTTTATTTCGTCAAGTGGTTGCACGAAACAAAATCATCTGGATGCAGATCCATATTTTAGGTAGACTATAGATCAAATTAAAACTGCATCTGGACCCAGATGATATTTTTTTGCAGCCACTTGACAAAATAAAACTGATTACATTCAACAGTCCATTTTTCAGTGAATATCCTACTTAAAAATTGTATCTGGATCCAGATGATTTTTTTCCGTGCAACCAAATAAAATTGAGTGAATTTAACACGTCACCCCCCTCCCCCCCAGTGTTTGTACACAGTGATCTTATTTTGATCAATGATGAACATTATGTGCTTATTATTCGAATGATGATACTATAAAAGAGTAGCACCAATTGGTAGATAATACATCAACATAATTTGTTTAATTTTGTCGCTTTAGTATAATTTGCTGCACTATGGTATTGCACTGAACACCATGAAAGTGTTTCTAATAGTTTTATAACTAACAAACCCAGTTCCAATGTAGGTGGGGGGGAAAAAAACACAAAATACAATGATTTTTAAATCCTTTTCAACCTGTATTCAGTCGAATACACAACAAAGACAAGCTGTATTAGGCCCTATTTTTGTAGACAAGCGCCCGAGTGCTCAGTGTAAAAACAGCCACTTCTACATTTTCCTGCTGGAGTCAGTCTAATTAAGCTTATTTGTGAATTTGGTTGATGGGCATTCAGGTGTATTCTCTTGCATGCCTGGCCACATCTTGAAATTTGGGGACCAAAAGTAGACTATATTTTAGATGACCTAAAAAAAGGTAAAGTTGTGGTGCAAGTGTTGCAATGAGATTTTGGTGGATTTGATTGAGGTGCAGGAAGACAAATTATGAGCTCCGCGGACGTTTTCATTGACAATTATGACAACAGCATGAGACAATACCAGGGAATCATTGTGAAAATCAATTAATTGGCTTGTTAGCTTGTCTGCCTCACAGTACAGAGGTCATGGGTTCCATTCCGGGCCCCAACCAGCCTCCCCGTGCCTCCTGGGTTTTCTCTGGGTACTCCGATGCATGGCAGGTTGATTGATCACTTTACATTGTCCCCAGGTGAAATTGTGAGTGTGAATGATTTTTTTGTCTATGTGTGCCGTGCGATTGACTGGCAAACACTTCAGGTTGTCCCCCCGCCTACGAGGCAGCTAGAATAAGGCTGCAGCACTCCCACAACCCTCATGAGGATAAAGCGGGTCAGGTAATGGATAGATGGCTGCATGAACATTATTATTATTATTATCATCTTTAAAATAGTCACTGATGGTGTAGTGATACACTTGCCTGACTTCTGTGCGGGCAGTCTGGGATCCGTTCCCGCTCAGTGACGGTGTGGAAATGGGTGTGTATGGTTGTTCGTCTCTGTGTGCGCTTTGTGACTGGCTGGTGACCAGTTCAGTGTGTACCCCACCTTTCACCCGAAGTCTGCTGGGATAGGCTCCAACCTCCGCTGCAACCCTGTAAAGGATAAACGTTGTCGGAAATGACATGACTATCTTTAAAATCTTTTTAAAAGCAACACCCTGACCATGTGGCACAACTATCGTGGGTGGTGGTGGCGGCCTGGGGCACAGGGGGGTTATGGGGAGGTGGCACTGAGGGTATTGGGAGGGTTGTCATACACAGACGCACACTCTGAGGTGGAATTTGGTCTCCAAGTGCCCATCCACAGCGACCACCTTAAGATCATCTGCAAGTGGAGAGCTTCTTGCATTTCCCTTTAAATGCACTTTACGCCCGCCGCACTCCTGCATCGACATGCCACGTAAACCGCACGGCTCTCTCTGCCCTGAATTTAAAGGGAATGAGGGGAGTCGCTTTGATTGAGAGTCAGCTGCATTCCTTCACACGATGACGCACAAATGCACAAACTCCGTCTCCTACCTGAGCGAGTCAAGCAAAATACCAAAAATAAATAAATAAATAAATAAAAAACACCGCCCACGCACACAGACTTGCTCTGGGCATAGAAATAGGAAACTGATCAAATGTGTAGTTTGTCTTGCAAATATTTCCTTTTTTTTTTTTTTCCTGCAAGACTTTCCAAAAAAGATAGGACAGAGGCATGTTTACTACTGTTTGAAAATACCTTTCCTTTTAACGACGCTCAGTAAGCATTTGGCAACTGAGGACATTATTTGTTCAAGCTTTGATGTAGGTTGCTCAGGAGGGGTCTCCATTGGTATATTTTGGACACTCAGGGTAAGAGAAGCGAGGAGCTGTCCACTGATCACCACGGTTAACACCGACAAATGAGCAGCGCTCCCTTTCCAAAATATGTAATGCCTGCAACTGAACCTTCTTCAAATCTCTGTGGCTCATAAGCAAGAATACCCTTAAGAAATACTGCATTTAATAATATATCACTCTATTTTGTTTAACATGCGTTACAGTGAAACTCCTCTAGAACGAAACCTACATGGGCGAAAATACCCCCTCATGTGAAAAAATCTTCATGCATTAACACAATTCCCATTCTCCCGTCCCCCATACGACGAAAACCCCCCTGTTGCGTTATACGAAATCATTTTCTCTGCCCCAGCCTCTCGAAGACACTCACTACAGCGAAGTCTTATCCAACAGCGACCTCTACTGCTTCGTTCGAAAAAAGGCAACAGCAACCACCACACTGGTTTACATAGTGAACGATGTTTATTTCGGTCACAGCTGCGAGTTTCCTGTACTCAACATACTCATTGCTGCTCTGCCATTGGCTTACCGAGCATCATCCTGGCCTCCAATTGGCCAAGAGGGACCTCACTGTCTATGTGTGTAGATACTGAAGCTAGATCCGTATTATCCGATTAGCTGCTCAGAGTAAATTGATTATGGCTCGACGGACATTCAAATAAACGAACGTTTCCTCGAATGCTTTACTTGTTATCATGCTAAAAACACCCACGGGACGCTTCGTAGTCCTCGATGGCCATAGTTAGCTCTCAAAGGCTAAAAACCTTACGCTAACTGGAGCGCTAATGAGAGAGAAGCACTCCAGTTAGCGTAAGGTTTTTAGCCTTCGAGAGCTAACTGGCCATCGAAGCGTCCCGTGGCTGGCTTAAAAGTTCATTGCATGCCTGAAAGTATTTGTTTTTGTTAGATTCAGATGAAGATGGACGTTGCATTGCTAAAATGGCTACAAAACGGGCCTTGGATATCAAGCAGCTAAGACAAGAAGAGCTCTCATGGTGGAAGAGAGGGTAAAAGTGATCACAATGAAAGACGGAGCAAGCAAAATAAAAGACATTATCCAAGAAATTGATGTAAGTGAAAGTGAATGCTGATCGTAATTTTTTTCTTTCTACACTGACAATATGATGTGTCAAATAAGTGTGTTCTCATACTTATGCACTGTTGGAATAAAAATAGAGTACACATCCGTTTGTGTGTGCGTGTACACATACGTTTGTGTGGGTGTGTGTGTGTGTGTGTGTGTGTGTGGGGGGGGGGGGGGCTTACATCTGAGATCAAATTTGTGAATAACCCCTGTTGTGAAAAATTTCTTGCTGCAAACATGATTTCGTTGTAGAGGAGTTTCACTGTACCAATAAAACTGGCCTACACGCTTGACACGTAGCTTACTAGCTTGTTGGAGAATTAAACATTTTTAAATTTTCATTGTATTTTGCAGGGAACCCATTGAATAGCCGGTTCAACTTAAAAAAGTAATTGCGGTGGAAGTTCACAGTACATTAAAGTAGTAGATAGTCAGTGGCACCTTTTTGAAAACACAAGGTAACAAACCTAAACTCATTTTTTTCCCGGCAAAGTATTATTACATAAAGGACAGCGTGAGACCCCACGAAACGGTATGTCAATGTCTTGCATTGACTTTCTTCCAATTTATTGGTAATAACTGTTTTTGAAACATGGTGGCCCGGTGGTTCAGTGGTTTGCACGTCAACCTCACAGTGCAGAGATACCGGGTTCAATTACAGCTCCGGCATCCCTGAGTGGAGTTTGCATGTTCTCCCCAGGCCTGTGTGGGTTTTCTCTGGGTACTCCGGTTTCCTCCCACGTTTCAAAAACATGCATGGCAGGCTGATCGAACACTCAAAATTGTCCCCAGGTGTGAGTGTGAGCGTGGACGGTTGTTCGTCTTTCTGTGTGCCCTGCGATTGGCTGGCAACTGGTTCAGGGTGTCCCCCGCCTACTCCCCGAAGATGGCTGGGATAGACTCCAGCACTCCCCGAGACCCTTGTGAGGATAAGCAGATCGGAAAATGAATGGATGTTTTTGAGACTCATGCATTTTATGGGTGTCAAGGGCTCTTAATTACACGGATGTGTAGGCATGGCACAGAGAGGAAGTGATCACGATGACTATTTTTCACCACTCGAAATACATTTCACGCACTAACGACAGCACAAATCTCAGTCCAGTTGTTTATTTTATCTCTGCGCCACGTCTTCAATACTGTAAGCAGCGAAATCTTGTGACAGATGGTAAAGGGAAGAAAATACTGAGAGTCAGTGTTTGCACCAGTTGAGATCCACCCAAATACTTTAGGCCAATTTCGCATTTGTGCACATTCAACAAATGCATTCGAAACTGTTATAAAAGCATTGAGGCTACGAGAAGGAGGAAAAGTTATTCTGTATATGATTAAAATAAATGCAAATAGAGGTTATACATGTATGGCATCCAAGTTTTGCCTAGAAATTAAAATGATTAAAATGAAAATCATCCTTGTTATTTCATGCGATGATAAACAATTTCACATTTTTTTCTTAAATACTGCAAGATCATAACGTTAATTGCAGTGCATTGCAATAACTCCACAAAACAACTGTCTTCAGATGCTCTCGTTACAACACTTTTGAATCCAGATACATGCATTCACATAAAAGATGCACCACGTACAGTTGTGCTGGCATACAGATATACATTCCTATCTGCAGGATATTAAAATATATATATTTTTTTCCACAACAGCCCATATTCACCCCGTTTTGCAGGTCTGTAGCATGGGGGTGGCCCGAGAAATCCAAGTGAGCAATCTGAATATATGGCTAGTCAGGGGAGAATAATTTTTTGCTCTGCTGCACTCAGTCATCATGGAGTGGGGAACTCAACCGAGTGGAAAGTGTCCTATTAAAGGGCAGATAAGAATGTGCCAACATGCCTAAATTCCCCCTCACACTCAAACTATTGCTGAAAGATTAAGATCCTAGATAATTATCGCAGATGCATAACTGTCGGCCTTAGAAATACGTGTATACAAAGATGAATATCTTAGTTTATTGATTATGTAATCAATCACATGTATTGATTGGAAGCAGTTTCTATTTCTTTGCCTGAATATTTACAATGGATTGTATACACAATTTATACATGCATACCGCTATGTCTCCAAACAACATGGATGCCAGGAGCAAATTTCAGCAAAATGGGAGTGACATGCACGTGGGTAAATAGACACTTTAGTAGATATCTGCTCCTCGGGCTCAGATGTACGTGTTGGGGTATACAGGCGATGAACCTACTTAAAGAACACACTCTACATTTTTCATTTCTCTTTACCAGATTGTCACTCTTGTAGAACACCAACCTTTTGAACACCGTGCATTGGTGCATACAGTGGAAGCAGTTCATGATTGATGTGACCAGCAAACTGACTATGATACCTTTTCTGCAGGTACTTGGTCTATGATAAGCATTGGATCTTGCTACTATTTAGGTTTTGTGCCTGCACTTGTACCCCTGGGAAAGAGGGAGGATTGAGTCCATAACACTGTGCCTGAAGGGCAACCCTTCCATCCAACAACACATAACATTTTCTACTTTTACTGTGGTTTCAGTGAAACTGATTTACAGAAGGGGTTCTTAATTACTGTTATTACTGTTAAGAAAAAAATAAAGTTAAGGATTCTAAAGTCAAACATATAGTGTATTGTATCATATCTCCTTGCTCTCATCAGCCCCAATCCCAACACTGTTTTCATCTGAGAATCGGGGTTAAAGTGATTACAAATGGCCTGTCCTTGACATGAATAAATTGTTAACTAGTAAATGATGGTGCTATGCATCCCCTAAGGTGTTGAGAATGCTTCTCTCTGTTTGTTGAATCTCTAAAAACCCAATCTTCATAGGTGCCTTTTTAGATTGATTTTTCTCCATCTGTTTCTCATTAAAAATCTGAATGGCACTAGGTGGTTATGTTACAATCAGACGTTCACGTAAGTATGTAATTTGTAGAAATGCCATCACCGTACTATTCATTAGCAGAAATTAGTATTCTGTGTATGAAATTTGCAATCTCTATATTTAAATGTGGAACATCCAACCATCCATCCACCCATTATTTAATCGGTTTATCTTCACGAGGGTCGTGGGCATGTAGGAGCCTATCCCAGCTGTCTTCGGGCAGTAGGTGGGATACCCTCTGAACCGGTTGCCAGCCAATTGCAGGGCCCATGGAGACGAACAACCATTCACACTCATAATCAAACCCAGGGACAATATAGAGTGTCTACTTAACCTACCATGCATGTTTTTGGAATGTGGGAGGAAACCCGAGTACCCGGAGAAATCCCTCGCAACCATGGGGAGAGCATATAAACTCAACACTGTAAGGCTGTACTAACCAGTCACAACCCTGCCGCCACAAATTATTCAGGATAAATTTAGAGTAGATTCAGATTGAATGTATTCATTTCTTGTAATTATAATTCATCTCATTTAATCCATTAGCTAATGTCTACCTGAACTGCCAATATCTGCCACCACAAGACTGACGCAGTGGCATGTTTCCGTAAATTAGGTGTTTGTACGTCTGTGTGGGTTGACTGCATTCAGTTGCTCCCAAGTGATTTCCCATAGGACAGAAGTGTAAATAATCTTCAACTGTTTGTCAAATGTGGCTCTTCCTCCTCGTTGCAGATACTAGATCTAATATATGACATTGAGCGGGTATCTGTCCTTCAGTAAGAAATATTGAGCCTGATTTACTAAGATTCTAAATAACGGCTGGTAAATTGCATGTTTGCTCTCATAGGCTGCATGCGCTATTGGGTTTTGCACATTTGATAGCTTAAATGGTTTTCACGATGGAAAATATGGGAGAGCACCACAAGCGCAAGATAATGTGTTTGTGGAAGAGGCAAATCCACATTTAGTTATATAAAATAAATTAATCCCTGATTGTTTTGGGGAATCCAGCAACTTTCTGACAGCCACGTTTTGTTTGATTTAACCCGAGGTATGTGACCATTCTGCAGAATTTTGTCTTCAAACTTTGGGACATCACATACAGAAAACTCCTCTTGGTTAGGTAGGCCAGCATCAATGTTTCCTCTTAAGTGCATGTGTGAGCAATTGCAGACTGCTCTCACCCCCACAGCACAGACGGCTACACTGACGTGCACCACGCACGCACGCACATTACATTTATTCCTTCATTTCCACCACAGATTAGTCAACTAACAGGACACCACACCATTCCCACTTCGCTCACAGTTTCAGTAGTGCGATTGAGGGTGCACATTCAGTATTTCTCCTTTAGTTTGAACCATACACATATACACTCACTGTCACCACTGATGTGAAGGTGCCGACAGTTCAAACATTGGTGTAGTTTACAAGCCCCTGTTGTGGGAAGAGCGGCCTCCTCTTTCCCGCGTGTTCGTTGAATTTCGGACGAGGAGAATGTTGGTAATCCAAAGAAAGGCTGGAGGCGATGAACAGTTCCTATGAAGGCTTTTTAATTTATTTCTGCAGTTTACAAATCGATTTGGGCTCCTGAGGGGTCCAGATTTGAAACAGGAAGCATAGAAGAAACACATTCATGAGATTATATAGAGACAATATGATAACGAGAGGCGGTTAGGTACGCCTCTCATGCAAATCCCGGAAACAAAGAAAGTAACATGACATCTGACCCGGTGTGGCTGGAGGACGTTTGGAGTGGTGGGGTGAGACCAAACCACCACGACCCACCATTTGGTGTGATAGCAAGTTCCAGAACCCCTGTTGTGCATACATCCTGAGATAAGAGGTCTTCCCAGGGGGGCTTAACAGCGATCAGGGACCGACCCAAGGTGCGGGGGCACAACAGAAGAGACACTTGGGGGCCGTTAATCAACCAAGGAGGAAGAAGATAAGGTTTAACACTACATACGTTGTTTTAAGTGTGCAAACAGACGTTCAGGAAAGAGACTGAGATCAATAGTACTCATAGCAAAGCGCAGTCCCTCAATAGCTACAACACAAATACTTGAGATAACAGTTCCTCTTTTGATGTTGTCATGTCCTCTGGAGGGGTCCTAAAAGTGGTGGGGGTGAGGGGGTACCAAAGGTGATTGTAATCACAGTAAGCAGGAAATACCTCCAACAGCATTCTACATTGTTTCTTTCAAGTGCCTGAAAAAAGACACAACTAACAGAGAGGAATGACACCTTAAGAAGAGAGGAATAGTACAGAAGAGAAAAAATGATACCTTAACGATCAAATCTAACTAAGAGAGGAATGAAGTTGTATCCTGACAATGATACTGTATCCTAACACCCCTTAAAGGTCAAGCATGAAGTATACTTGGCCAACCATCTTGTGAATAATACTTCGGGCTTAAACTATTTCAAGCATACTTTCAGTATTTTTTTAATCACAACCCATCTAGGTTCATAGTTAGACTCATAGCAATGTGCTTAACAACGAAGATGCTTTTGTTCGACAATCTTCGGCGAGTGACATCATTTACAGGATGCCAAGTCGCGAGTCAGCCATATTAATGCATTGTTGATTGACCAATCAGTCAAGCATTTGTTTGAGTGGCCAAAAGAAAAGAATAGGGCACGTAAATGCACCAGAAAGTTCGAACGATTAATTCTCGCAAAGCAAATGAATTTCACCCTTGGGATAATGAGCAGTCTTTGTTACAAGAACTTTGAAGACCTCTGTTTTCTCAACTGGATTTGTGAAAAAGGTAGGTGTGATAATCAATGAATAACTCTGGCTGTTGTTTATGAAAACATTCAATTCAAAGTACACGGATGTAATCCTGTACAAAAACATTGAAATTCTATGAGTGCATCGATGGAATCATCAGTCATGGTTTGCAAGTATCAATGCCGACCATATAATGTGTGGCTGGTCATGCAACAGAACTACTTTAGCAAAGACAATGTAGGACACCAACACACTCTAACGTATGCTCTCCGTGCAAGTGGGAATACATGGACCAAGTAGGTAATCCCATTGTGCGCAATTTACAGCACAGCACAGCATCGAATTGCAAATAATAACGCTAGGCTAATAACCGCAGCCTACATAGCTTTTACTGTTCTTGCAACCCCGATGGGGCTCATCTGCGCTCCATGTCTGGCCGTTCGGGCACAACATTTCCGCATGCTGAGCATCTGGCTCGTACGGGTATGGTCCAACATACATCTTACCAACAACCTCCTCTTCTTCTAACTCTTCAAACACCATGGGTCTCCTCAGATAAATTTGAAACAAACTGAGTTTCTGGAGAGATGGTATATGGTGATCATTTTTGTTCGTTTTTAAAAGCTATTTTCATGAGCAGAAAAAAGTTCTCATTATGCCTGTGCTACACTGGCATCGATTTGCAAGCTGGTTGACACTTGCCTCGCTTTTTAAAGATGCAAAAAGAGCGAGCACAATTCGCCTCAGGTTTGATAAATCACATTTGAACATGATGAATCAATTATTATTTTACTCCTCCCAAAATGTGCAAAATGACCTGTCCGGCAATTTTGTGCTTTTGGCAGACGTAATCATGGGTGTGCCATGTTATTCGATCGCAATCAAGTGCCCCTTTATCGCATGCACGAACCTTTAGAAAATCAAGCCCAGAATACTCTCCTCTAGTCATTCAACAAAGCACCCTTGGGATGAGAACATTTTACCCTCGTCAGGATCGATGAGGGGTTGAGGCAGCCAAACCGAAATGAAAGCATAGCAGCCAACTTTTAGTAAGTAAAAGAAACCAGAATGCATGAAAATAGTCTTTTCAAAACAGCAGATTCACTTTCTGGTGGATTGATTTCAGAGTCACGCTTCAAGAAATAAAAAACAAACATTTCCCTTGGTCCAATATAAAACCTTGAGAGTGAAGCCATGATGTGTACTGTCTTCAAGCCTATGGGATGCAATTAGAGAAGCCTTGTTTGACATTCATGGTCATCCCCATGCAAACTAAGGAGATTTATGGATTATATATATATATATATATATATATATATATATATATATTTTGAAGATGTTAATTGTACATGTAAAACAATGACATTAGTCATACATATATATATATATAAACCATCCCTCCCGGCAGAGCACACCAGGAACATAATCAATAGGTAAAAAGAAAAAAAAATCACTCTTGAGTACACACAGGAAAGCAAACACAAGACAGTTTAAAAACAAACATGAAGACATAATCTTTGCAAAGGAGAGAAATTGGGAAAAGACTTCCAAAATATGCAGCTATAAATCACTAGAGAGAGAGAGAGAGAGAGAGAGAGAGAGAGAGAGAGAGAGACATTTTCATTTAATTTTTCACAAAGCCTGATGAAAGGAACCCCAGAATGCAATTGGTAGGTGACAGAACCCCTCCAACCATTTCTCCCACAGTCTTGCAGCCCTATGGTGGCCATGGACTGGATAATCATAAATCCGGTGTGAATGTGAGATGAATGCTGACAAATCACAGTAAATTGAAGTGAACGGTGATGACTGCCATGCTTTCCTTGCACATGCTATTTACCAGCAACCTGGCGACCTGCAGTCCATAATTCCACAGTACTGTGATTATGAACAAAAAAAGTGAGCCAAAACAGGTGTATTTCAAATGAAGTGAGAAAGATTGTGACATCGGATGATTTGAATTCACATGTCACCAATAATTCTGGTGTACACCAAGTCATCATTTACATCAAATGTATGCTGTATACTGTATTAGTTTTGAGGTGGGTTACAAAGAAAGTATTAATATGATGACTTGGAAACACAACTCAACTGTCATGACATCGACCTGTTCATCATGTGATTATCTGCATCACAGTACCACAATGATGCACACCCACATGCTGTCAGAATCACCATAAACTTAATCTTCTGAATAGGTGTCAGTTGTCTGTCAATAACTGACTGATTTGCTAAACTGGCATTCCACTCTCAGCAGGTTAATAGCAGATACAGTGTTACCTCTACTTATGAAATTAATTGGTTCTGGAAGAAATTTCTTTATGAGAAAATTTTGTTCGTGGAGACGCGTTTTCCATGTAAATGTCCTAATCCATTTCAAGCCCCCCCAAAAAAAATTCAGATATAAATGTTTTCTACAGCATAAAATTGCATAAAAATATGTAACAAATCCATGTTACAATTAGATTATTGCACAATAAATTAGTTGTGCATAATGTAAAAAACATAGAATGGAGTAAAGAATAAAAATTATGGTCATTTAACTTTTACTGTGTCCTCATCGTTTTGTTGCCCTCCTTTTCTCTCTCAGAAATGGGTTTGGCATTTTGTAAAGAACTGATCCATGGATGTTTGCTTTTGTCGGCTTTTAACAATCCTTCAAAAATGTCCAAAGCAAAAAGCATAGTGAGCGATCACCCTACTGGTGAACACTTTTTCTGGGTGATTCACATTTACGTAAAACTATCGGAGCGTTTCATGGCCCGAGGGGCGAATGACGAGGACACTGCATCGACATGGATCTCTCTATCTACATACATAAACACATACGGCAAAAATCCCTCTTACTCAATGGGTTGCCAGGAAGATGCTTGGTAATAGCCAATGTCAGAGCAGCTATAAGTATGTTGCGTTCAGGAAATTCGGAGCTGCGAGTAGCATCACATACTTATATTTACCTTTCGCATCTTGAAATTTCTTTCAAGAGGCAATATTTTCCTGTTGAGGTGTTTCGTAACTTGAAAATTTTGGATGAAGAGATGTTCGTAAGTGAAGGTACCCCTGTACTGTAAAAGGCCACTCAGTTTGGGTGGATTTATGATCCATACTCCTCCTTTTTCGATATAAAACGGAGATGTGAGCTTAACAAATCACAATGGATGTTCATCGGAAAATATAATGAAGATTTGGCAAATAAATCCCTGAAATAGCATTTAAAATATAATGACGGGAGTCACCTCAAAAACAAATACATCCGTGCCCAAAATGAACAGTGTAACTGTTTCAGAAGTCACTGAACTCCGTCTTTACATACATGTTTCCCCATCATTCATGGGGAGGGTTTGGGGCAGGCTCAGTGTCACTTCCTATTTGCCATCATCTCTCACTTTGACCTATTTCTGCTTCTTTTCACACACTGCTCTGGCCGCTAGCACGGCACTGACCTAGTAACCTCTTCCAACACCTGGCCAGTGGCCCTCCGGGAGCTGGACAGAGGGTGAAGGTTCAAATTAATATTAGAAAATGACAGGGGCTTGCTTCTAGGTGTATTGGAATGTTCAATAAATGTATTCCCATTTCTGGAACAAAGAACAAATCTATCTATCTAGCTATCCATCTCGATAAAATATACAACACACTTATACACAAAATTATAATTTATATAATTTATATTAATTCAACCCATTTCGATAAAATACACTTGAATAATCCCACAGCGCTCACAATAAAATTCTTGTCTCTGACACACATTCTTAATAGTGGCCAACAGAAGCAGTGTGGGGAACTCAGTGACGTGGATAACCCCTGTTAGCAACAGAGTCAGAAATGTTGGGCTCATTTCACCGAAAATATTAAATACGATGCAAACCTTTCTTTCATGGCAGCACACTGGTGATAAACGAGTACCGAAAAAAGGAAGCACATCGTGGCTGATGCCGAATTTCATTTCTGACATAAGGACAGTTGTTTCCGTAATCTAGCATTCGCACTTACAGGTTAATGTGTGTGTTTGATGTAACTCGATGTCCTGTTTTCGTATGTGGAAATATTGTACCGCCTAAGAAGGCATTAGTCAGTGAACTCTCGTTTATTAAGAAACAAACCATCTGTTACGCACCTATCTAGGGTTAGGTACGTATTATAAAAGAGAAGAGAATCACTCTAGGTCCCCACGGATGGTATACGGTACAAAAACTCACAGTCTGAGCAGTTATCAATTTGCCAGATTTAATGTAAAAAAAATGTCCAAAGGCTGAAAAGGTATTTACAAGCGCTATTTCCAATATATGAAATAAAAAGGTCACAGAAATGGGTCAAAAGCAAATGTCAGCAAAGGCGGAAACTCAAACTTAGGATCTAACCCAAAAACTATCCATCCATCGAATTTCAACACCGCTTATCCTGTACAGGGATCCTGGGGGCTGGGGGTGGGAAGGTACTGCAACCTGTCCCAGCTGACGTCAGGGTGGAAGGCAGACTACACCCTGAACTGGTTGGCAGTCAGTCGCAGAACACACAGAGATGGCAACCATTCACATGCACAGCCACACACTCATCATCCCACACTGCCTGCACAAAAGTCAGGTGAGTGTACCACTACAATATCAGCGACTTACCCTAAAACTGACCAATACAAAAACAAACAACGAACTACAGTGAAACTCCTCGAGAACGAAACCTACATGGGCGAAAATACCCCCTTATGTGAAAAAATCTTCATGCATTAACACAATTCCCATTCTCCTGCCCCCCCATACAACGAAAACCCCCCTGTTGCGTTATACGAAATCATTTTCTCTGCTCCAGCCTCGCGAAGATATTCACAACAACAAAGTCTAATCCAACAGCGACCTCTACTACTTTGTTCGGAAACGGCAGCAGCAACCACCACACTGGTTTACATCGTGAACGATGTTTATTTCGGTCACAGCTGTGAGTTTCCTGGACTCAACGTACTCATAGCTGCTCTGCCATTGGCCTACCGAGCATCATCCTGGCCTCCGATTGGCCAAGAGGGACCTCACTGTCTATGTGTGTAGATACTGAAGCTAGATCCGAAGCATCCGATTAGCTGCTAATGCAAAATTGCTTATTATAATAATAATAATAATAATACATTTTATTTATAAGCGCCTTTCAAAATACCCAAGGACACTTTACAATCAAAAGAGCAATAAAACCACAGATAAAATTATAAATAATAAAAGCGATGAGTTTAAACTGTATATGCAATTTTAAATAGGTGGGTTTTAAGATGAGTTTTGAATATAGGAAGAGAGTCAATATTTCGGATGTCGGGTGGGAGTGAGTTCCAGAGTTTG
>NW_017805548.1:1327133-1344858 GCF_001891065.2 Hippocampus comes
CTTCGAGAGCTAACTATGGCCATCGAGGACTACGAAGCGCCCCGTGGCTGGCTTAAAAGTTCATTGCATGCCAGGAAGTATTTGTTATTGTTAGATTCAGACGAGGATGGACGTTGCATTGCTAAAATGGCTACAAAAATGGGCCTTGGATATCAAGCAGCTAAGACAAGAAGAGCTCTGATGCTGGAAGAGAGGGTAAAAGTGATCAAAATGAAAGACGGAGCAAGCAAAATAAAAGACATTATCCAAGAAATTGATGTAAGTGAAAGTGAATGCTGATTGTAAATTTCGCAATTTCTTTCCCTTTTTTTCTTTCTACACTGACAATATGAAGTGTCAAATAAGTGTGTGCTCATACTTATGCACTATTGGAATAAAAATAGAGTACACATACGTTTGTGTGTGTGGGTGTGTGTGTGTGCTTACATCTGAGATCAAATTTGCTACAGTGAAAAACCCCCTGTTGTGAAAAATTTCTTGCCGCAAACATGATTTCGTTGTAGAGGAGTTTCACTGTATGAAGTCAGGTGGCACATAAACTAAGGAAGCACGAATTGTTTCAACAAGAGTCACTGGTTGGAGGCCGAGAGCAAACGAGCTACTGCTGTCAGATGCATCACCGCTCCTGTCACTCCACGGAGGATCTTTAACTTGCGGCTGTTGGCCAATCAGGAAGGGCACCTCCTTCTGCCACTCACTCCCACATACCTACGAACAAACATACGTACGTATGTACACACACCACACATGAGACAGCAGCCACACACTAACAAAACAACTACAGCGCATACAAAATATTACAACATCCAACAGGAACAGCACAACATTCCCAATATTGCTTTTCTTCATTGGTCCTCAGTAAGATGGAGCCTATCCCAGCTGACTTACGGTGAGTGGCGAGTTACTCCCTGGTTTGGTTGCCAGCCAATCGCAGGGCAAGTGATAAATAAATAAAAATAATGACAAGAAGAATCCCTCACAACCTCCTGTGGGGCAATATCAACACTTGGCAAGACTTTGGTGTTTGTCACCGGAGATACATAGGGGCAAGGTCACAGTGATAATGAGCCTTCAGTGCAGTCAGAGGGCATGTTATGTCACTCGTTTAATTGAAGAGAATAATTGAATAATGACATAACACCACAAAGGCCTAGACTGCCAGTTGAGCACCTCTGGGTTAGTTGAGGTGCAGAGAGGAGGCGGCATGCTGTCGTGGGGAGGTTGTCACCCCTTAGCTATAGTTTTGACGGTTTTCTTTCACATTTTGAAGAAATGTTCTTTAGTGCAGCCATTACTTCATAAATCCTCTGCGACACTCTTAGTCACATTATTCAGAGTATTAAGGTCCATTAAAGCAAAAAAGCAAAAAAGAAACGTATGCTAATTGTTCGTTTGAAAGATTAGCATACGCTCATTCCTATATGCTTTGAATTTGGGCTTTTTTTTTGTCTGGTGATTTAATTAAATCTTTCAACATTCAGTCGCGAAATTCTCTCTCGGTGCTGACATTTTCTCAGTCTACATCATGAACTTCAGCCTTTGCGTGGTCTGAGCCTGAGGGTATCTATGCCAGCTTTTAATTTGTCTCATTGTTATGTTACACCGACAGAATGGATGCTCCCAGGGGAGTCTTGGCAGAGATGATGTGAGACCTCAGGCCAAATATGATTCTTAAAGACTTGTAAATAACCCTTCATTAACTGTACCAAAGCTCCCACTGTGCTTCTTCAACAGCTCACACAGAGTCTTCCGAAAATGCGGGGCCTGATTTGAATTGTAAATTTGTGACTGCAAATGTGGCATTCCACTGAACGTGTACATTGCATTTTCAAGTAATATGTATTGAACAGATTTCTTTTTACACTTAAATCATAAGAAAAAAAACAAAACAACAACAAAAAAAAAACAGATCATATCATGCAAGGCTTTTTTTTTCTCTTTGCGGAGCAGTTTTGCAAATCATTGACTTCATTTGAGGAGCAACTTTGTAACTTTGTGCAGCAATATTATTTTATTTTTTTCCTGGTTAATCCCAGGGATTTTGCTTCAGGTCCCCGGTTATATCAAACAATGAAAATATGACAATATAATAAATGAACAATTTTGTCTTCTTTTTTAAAGAATATTTCTTAAATTCACATTGTGTATAGCAGCAAACTTCCGTTTTTAGACATCTGATTAGAAAAAACACTGCTGTGATGTAATTTGGAGAACATGTATTGTGCAGACCTCAAAAGTCGGAGTCAAAACCCAGGACTGTATTTTGAAAACAAACAAATGAAATGACTCAAAACTTATGCACAGTTCATACTATACAAATACTATTTTAACATTAGGCCATGTAAATTAATTCATTTCCAGTTCCGGTTCAATTTAGCATCTATGATTTTTTATTTTTTCTTCTCCAGAAGCTAGACGCAGTTGAGTTAAGAAGAATATTGAACATTTCCTCACAGATGAGCAATGAAGCCGCAGTCACTGTTTTCGAGAACATGAAGGAACCTTGTTGACTTTTTGGTTTGGATCACTTTATAGAATTTAGGTGTTATTCTATTCATGAATGGCAGAGCAAGTGTATACTGCAGGGAAATTATCTTCATGACTCCCTGGGTTGAAATTTGTTAAATTGAATCCCAACAATATAATGAGCAGCTACCCATTTGCTTGAATTGTCTCATTTGTCTTCTAAAATGCTCATTAATTTTCTCATGTAGATTATTTTTACGATCATATTTAAAAGTAGGACTGTCTCCCTTAACACTGTAAAAAAAAAGTTCAGTAGATATTTGTTGTTGGTTTAACTTCCAACCAAAATACATTGGTGTGATAGAACAATTCTGCTCATGGCAGGGTATGGGCATTGGTTGGCCCTCTCCATCCTAATAAAGCAGTGAGGTCATTGAGTGTATATAAAGTTATTTTATAATCCTTAGTTTTGAAATTACTGTCCAAATTATAAACCCAGGGCACTGACATATTAATTTATCACATTTAAACAAGCACAAAAGTACTGTAATTTATGGCATGACAGCTACCTAAATAGTTGGTAGCACTATATGCATGGAATAGAAAAAAAACCCGGATACATTTCCTATAAATACTATGTGTATATATATATGGGTCATTTTCATGTAATTTGAACAATAACAGTGAAGACATTCCCCACTGAACTTAGTTTTTAATATCGATTAACTTTACAGCTGAATTGAATTATCGCAGCTGCTATCATTTGTTTATTTGCTGTTGGCCTCTCGCACCTTCCTAGCAAGGTAGATGAAATGTGAAAATAACCCAAGTTGTCTCACGCTAGCTAGCGGTTGGTGCAACGCAAGTGTATGCATTTAAAATGGGTCCAAAAAGAGATCCTGGGTTTGGACGCTGGCCATTGTGATCTTGTGGGATCTTGAAAGTTTCAATAGTTCAATAATAGTCAAAAGTTATTTTCAACTAAAAAGGAAAACGAAAAACTTCCTGAAGGTTGATATGACTGTGTTAGTGCATCATTGTAGGCTCTGGTACGCTTCCAAGCTCTGAATAACATTACGGCGTCTGTAAAGTACTGCAAGTGCACTCCAATTACCATTTGCTATTATGATCAAAATGAATTTTTCATTTTTTGGACGATGACGCGTTTTTCTGAAAAATACAATTGGTCATCAATCAAACAAAAATCACATCACTGTTCCTTTATATTTTTAATATCTTACACTGAAAAAAGTATTCTTCAACATTTGTAATGGTTTGATACCTTTAATTAGTTACTACTTTCGGTCTAACAATTAATCCAGGGGAGTTTTATCAATTTCTACCAATTTAAAACCACGAGTTAGCACATCTTCCGAGGACAAGTGCTCTTTCTCTTGTTCGCTTGAAGCAAAGTGAAGTCAGTCCCTCCCGCATACAAACATGGTGAACGTGCACGTCGCGATATTTCACATTTTGCCTCAAGTAGTTTATGGGCGGATTACACACAAAAGAAAGACTGGCCGTGTTTGTCAGTCGTTCGTGAAATGGGTGTCCGTAAGTACTTGACCTTGTTAGGGACGACAAAAGGGACGGACGAAGACCCACTTCCATCCTTGCTTCGTCCGTCCTTTTTTCCGTGTTTCTGTCTGCCGTCCCCAAAATGGGTGCCCGTCCATCCTTGACCAAGAAGTCCATCTCCCCACACGGCAAAGCATGCTGGAATGTTTGCAGCTTTACCATTGCTGCAATATACTTGATTTACTGTATTTGTCTGGTTTAACAGCGTGACGAGGCACATTCGGTCCAGTCTTGCTGGCTTCCAACACGGAAATGTATTTTAAGTCTGCCTGCAAACGCTGGTGTGTGTGCAATGCTGCATTCAAGTGTGCCATGTAAAATCGCTCACTCTTACACTCCGGCACAGTTTCATCCTTGAAAGATGTGCCTCTGAACTGTATCATGTTGCCATTTGATGTCACGTGAACCGGTGCTCAGTAATATCGACCGATATCGGTCGATCAGACACCCTGAAAGAATGACATCATAAACACACTGTACTCTCTTGAACGTTAACTGTGTCCAATACCTCTGTAATACCCTGCAACACTTGGAACAGTCATTTGGGAGGGTCCGAGAGTCGAGCCACTGGTCCTCTGCAATGAGAGGAACCACACGAGGTGGCTGAGGCATTTGGTTAGAATGCTTCCTGGATGCCTCCCTAGTGAAGTCTTCTGGGCATGTCAATCCAAAATCTTTATGTTTAGTTATTGTAAAAGAATGTTGAAGTGCACTTAAAAGAAGATGGTGTCCCCATTAAAACAGTTCATTGAAATAAGTTGTTGTTTCAGAGTTTACAAATAATGTACACTACAATGAAATAAACAACCATGAGCTTTGTCTTAGAAAAACAAAATGTTTTCATTTGTGTAACGAAGCTGTTGGACAGACTTGGTTTGGACTGTACAGGTAAATACTGTGATTACAAATACAGAACAGTGAAATCCTGCCTCTTGCAAATTTCCCTGTTTCCCGAATTAATGTTTTTGTTTTTGTTTTTTGGGGGGGAAACGCCATTAACAGCTGTTTCCCCAAACCTGATCTATTCCTGTCTATCTTTTTTTGGGGGGGGAGGGGAGGGGGGGTGGCTCTCGGTAATGTCACAAGATGCGACCAAAAGGCCCTGACTTTTCAAAGCAGAGGAGTAACAAATTTTGGCCACCAGCTGATAACTGGCTGGCTTAACAAAGACATGCCGTCAAAATTTTGGGTTCAGGTCAAAATTGTGAATAACCTGTTTACATGCATGAGTAGACAGCATTACTCCTGCATACATGGTAATCATGGCTGATTGGAATATCTCCATCCAAACCCCGTCACACGGTCAATGTTGTGACACAAATAAATGTATATTTCTGCTTCTCACTGTCAACCCTCAATAAAAGGCATTGTATTCATATCGTTCACTTGGAAAAAAAAGCAGTTGGTTTCCTCCTTGCTCCAAAAGTGTGCTGCTGTGCTGCGTCTGAGTTTCGCCATGTTTGCTTATCTCTGCTTGCGGATTTCCAGCGGGTTGCAGACGGCCAGAAGCAGTGAATATGTGTTTTTAAATCCAATATTTAACAACATAGAACATACAAAAACGGCACCAATCAGGTTTTAATAAATATGAAGTTGTGTCAAATATTCGGGTTAGAACCCAGGGCTCTCATTCGGGTTTTGGCGCATTCACATTACTTTTTGAAACTCGAATATCGCTAATGTTCAGGTTGTAAAAGGGTTATTGACTCCATGAAAACATACACTGAAATGAATTTCTGTACATTTTTGGTGAGTTTACAACAGATTCTTACACTTTTTTTTTTAAAATAATAATTTGAAAATGCCGTTAAATATTCATTTATGCCATAGATTCTATGGCATATAAATTAACAGTTATCAGTCGGTGAACAAGAACAGAAGATAACGGCAATTTAAACAGCATCAAACTGTGAATTGCTATGAATTGCTGATGCTAGGACAGTTTCTTACTGTATTGTTTTTATGTCAGTCACTGTTACATATTCATCTCCACGCGCAAATGAACAGTTAATAATTAGTTAAGAATAACAAACTGCCATTTAACGATACAAAACTGCATTTTCTGTCAAGAGGGGAAGGTCGGCACCAAATTTCTATTTTCACCGCTTGACAGGAAATATACAGTATGTGCCACCTCTTTATTCATTGCTTTGCATTGGAATTTTGCACTGGGATTGTGGGCACACTCTTTTGCTAAATATAAGACTGTGTCGACACAAAGATGGGAGCACCGGATATTTATCAAACTTTACAATATTGCTCTGTTTCCCCATCAATATCTCACAACAGGCCATCGGCTGTACATTTTAACTGGCTACTTATTTTCAGGAGGCACAGGCAGACGAATAGGGTGACATGTTGCTGGATGTTTGTCTTTAGAAGCACAATTTCAGTAAAATACATCGAGATCAAACTACAGAACGGTCGTGGCTCAGTAGGCAGAGCTCCTTGTCAAGTAACTGAAGTGTCCGCTGTTCCACTCCCACTCGTCCTAAGTCGTTGTGTCACTGTGGTTAATATGAAGTTTACCTGCATCAGAGTGTGAATGTGTACTTGAATTTCCACTGTGTACACTTTGAGTGCCTGACAGAAAAACTGCTTATAAATCGGATGTATTATTTTTGATAAAAGCTGGCGTGTACTGCAAAAACAGAATAAAACAGTTCTTCTACACTCAAATACTGTCATGTTTTGCATGATGGTCGTGCAGGGGACCCGAAAGAGCAGGGAGGGAGGGAGGCAGGGAGGAGCAGGGCTGAGTGACCAAGACATATTTAACAAAAACACAAACCGGAGTACACAGGAGAAACAAAGTCCAAAAACTCACTCAAATAAAGTCCAGAAATCACAGAAAACAAAGTAGCAAACACAACCTAAGACTGAAAACAAAACATGACACGTACACACACCAACACACAACAGCAACAATGACCCGACATTGAGTGGTCATGCCGGGAGTCCTTTTAAACAAACAAACTAAGGACACAATGACCAACAGTTGTGCAGCTGCAGGCGGAGCCATACAGTGCCACCTGTTGGTCACAAACAAAACCATGACAAATACTGTAATCCAAAAATACAGTTGTGCACTGACTGTTAAAGTAAATAACAGTAGATGTGGAGTAAAATTACCACACCGTCCACTGTTATCTTATTGTGATATGCTGTGCGATTAAAGATACAGAACCGTCCTGTTAAAAGACATAACAGTAGGTGCATTGTAAAATAGCAGTAAATTACTGTCTTCCATGCTACCCGTCATTGACTAAATTCTAAAGAAAAAGTCTTCACACTGAAGAGCAGCATGCCCAAATATTCTAGTGGACGTCTGACAGACAAGTTGTATTGTCACTCGAGAAAGCAGGGTGGCGAATTTGATCATAAAAACTATGCAGAAAAAAGGCACACATTGCTTTTGGTAGTGGTCTAAGTTAACAGCTCAGATGAGCTAGTCAGAGCTACCGTAGCTAAGTACAGTAAGTGAAGGAATGAGTAGTTTGCAATATATAATATGTATGTAAAAATGGACTGTATCAAAAATGTAATAATATGGCTAAAAGCGAAGGTGTCATTGTTATTTTAATGAGTTGTTGAAGTGACAACATACATGCCATTTTTTTTCAAAATAAGCCTTTGTAAGCCTTTTTGAAAGGTATTTTGTTAGATGATTTTTCAATTTTAAATTGTTATTTTTTTATTTTTTTTATCAAGCTTTATGTAGGATTTGTATTTCATTTGCAATTGAACTGTGGAGAAGGATAGGATTAAATAAGATCCTGCTTCTTCAAACTCCTTTTTGAAAATGTTAAGATGGTACGTTTGTTTGTTTTATTATTGTTTGGCTCTGTTAATTTGCTATTTCTTTTCACATTGCAGTTCTGGGAAAATCCCCCAAAACAAAACAATAATTAATTCCTCTGTTCATTGATCCAATCTAATTTATGTACCTTCCTTAGCTTGTTAGAAGTGTGGCAACATTCCCAAGCTGCATGCCATTCATGCCTCTGTTATTAATCGGTTTTCAGAAAGTTGATGACTCAATCACTGATCTTGTTAAGAGGCTTTTAGAGGATGAAGATGGTCCAAGATTCTGAGCACAGATTTTTATCTGTGAACATTGTCCAGTTTCGCCTCTTTGGGATGCTTCATGGTTTATAATGGGCTTGACAAAGACCACATCTTTCTCGGTTAAGACAGAGAGTTGGAGCACACCAAATGGTTTAAAGGGATAACAGATTAGGATTTTTGTCCAACTGTTAACACAAAAACAGGGTTTTTGACACTAGTCTAAACACGGCATTCTGATTAATATTGCATTTGTGGAATATGAGTTAAGCAGTGAAACCCACCCGTTTTGTAGACATCTCAGAGGGCGGCTATTTTGCCGCGTGCTGCCAAATGACATCATAGTTACTCTGGGCTCAGGTAACTGCCAATCATGGCTCGTCTGTTTTTTGAAGCTGAGCCATAATTGGTTGTGTGTGTGTGTGTGTGTGTGTGTGTGTGTGTGTATATGTTTATACAGTAATGCATCATTTTTCGCAGCTAATGGGGACCAGAAACCCCCCCGTGAAAGGTGAAAACCGCGAGGTAGGATTTGCCCCCCCAGGAATTTTTGTGTATGTGGGTACCAGCATGTTTAAAATATGTAAACATTATTTATACGTTAAATATTTGAGACAAATATTACAAGAGTACACATTTACTACACAAAAGAGTATTCTTATCTTACTTGTGTTGGTGGCATACAAGACGGCTCTCAAAGCTTTTAGATTCACGCGGAAACGATTCTGCTGGACTTGCTGACGATGTAGCTGAGGTTTTTAAATTGGAGAAAAACATGGTGATGAGTTGCGTTATGACGTTCATTAGTTGAAATAGGTTTACGATTTCTTTTTTTTTAGATAATGGTCTTACCTGGTTCGGAAACCTTCAAAATAAGGCTCCTTGACCCAGTCAATGCTGCGAACCAGCTCCTCCGTTTTTTTTTAATTTGTTTTTTTACTTTTTTTGTCTATATCCTAAAAGTGGTGGTCGTAGTCGAAATATTAGTCTTGTAGTGATTCGAATTTTGGGAGTCACAACGCATCCATGCAAACAGCGCAGGGACTTTGACAGTTTGTGCTTATAACCAGGTTATACATAATTTCTGTAGTATTAGTGAAATCTAAACGTACCCTGGTTATCAGCAGTGGGTGTGCATGCATGTTGTGTTTCTTTAGAAAGTTCCATCTAATTGCAGGGCATGTGTCTTACAGGGTTTTTTGTAATTCTACTGCTCACACAGACTTTATTTTCACATCAGTGATGTGTGATGAGGTTGATGCCTGGTGAGGCATTACAGTCAGATTTACAAATTTATGAGCCGCACAGAGTGTCGTGGCAGTCCCACACTAAAAACCCATCCATCCGTCCATCCATTGTCTGATCCACTTATCCTCACAAGAGTCACAGGGCTTGCTGGAGCCTATCCCAGCTGTCTTCGGGCAGTAGGCGGGGTACACCCTGAACCGGTTGGCAGCCAATCGCAGGGCACACAGAGAGGAACAACCATTCACGCTCACACTCACGCCTAGGGACAATTTAGAGTGTTCCATTAACCTGCCATGCATATTTTTGGAACGTGGAAGGAAACCAGAGTACCCGGAGTAAACTCACGCAGGCATGGGAAGAACATTCAAACTCCACACAGGAAGGCCAGAGCCGGAATTGAACCCTGCACCTCTGCACTGTGAGGCCGATATGCTAACCAGTCGGCCACTGGACATTGAAAACTCTTTAGAGAAAAAAAACAAAAACAAAAAAAACATTAAGCATTCATTTCCCGCTTAACATTTGAACATAAGGAGTGTTTAGAGAAAGTGTATTAGCCATCGCAATTTCTATATAAAGGCTATAAAAGGCTACTGATTAAATTACCGGTACTCGACTTGTAAATAGTGGGTTATTTTCGATTGATGATTAGAGCTAATGTTTGAACCTATTGGCATTTGTCTTGATTCTATCCAAGATACTGTATATTAATAATTTGTTCAATTGGGTGGTCAGTTTTAAGATATGTACCCCTACTGTTTGATATAAAGTCTTCCATTTTTAGCTTTCGAGTTAAAAATTCAGTTTGGCTGAATCTCTGCAAAAAAGAACAGCAGAAATTTAAACCTGTGCGCTCTCATACTTACTGTCCGCTTCCTTCTGAGGCAGATAACGTGGCTAACTATCATGGCTAACATCAGCTAACATCACATTTATAACCCAATCCATCCAACTCACTTTTGCTATTCAACCCTTTCAGGGACAGCGGTCGTTCAAGTGGACAGCTATTCATATGTTGTTTTGTCTTATTTTAATTCATCTTAAAATCACAGTCGTGCATCAACTACTACAATGGACCCTTATGTGTGTTGCCATCCACTAACATTATTTATTTATTTATTTATTTATTTTTATGCCTAAAGACTAATACAAACGTGAATTTTTTTTTTTTTTTTTTTTTTGGAGCATGGAAGGGTTAAGTAAAAAAACAGCTCTGGTAAAATAGACAAATATTACACTAATTTACTTTAAAGTGTACATTGAGGTGCCAGGCGTTTGTGTGCACGGACGAATGGTGCATTCAAGTTGTCCATAACTGTTGGTATTTATGAATTCTAAGTCAAAATTGTAATCATAACACCTTCACCTGAAGCTGGCGCTCCAACTCAGAAAGTCTGATGAATCCTACCAGCCCAACATAGAATTCATGCTGTCTGACTCACATAAACAGCAGTCGCATGCTTTATTGTATTTATAATGCTTGGAAGCGCTGGAAGCTCTGAACTTTGGCATTGCTTTGTTTGCAGCTCCAGGTCCCAACTTTCAATGTAAATTGAATACACCAGAAGTCACGACTCTCACGCCCAGGACCACAGCCAGGGTCCTAAAGAGGAACTGCTGACTGTCCCTGTGCCTGTTGCAGTGGTTAGAGCTGCTAAGGCAGAGGCAGTGATTTCAGTTAGAACAAACTGAAAAAAACAACTTTTGTTTCACAGCTAATCAGAGCTGTAAAGGAAAAAAATATGTAAGTGCGCCACCATGTCTATTGCATGTTGACTTTCCCAGATGTGGCATAATATATACAATGTTTCAAAGCTTGTCTGGCAATCATAAACTGCACTGGCTCTGAAGCTCATTATAAAATATAAGCCTGTTTAGCCTACGGGCGAATAGCTTTAATGTTTTTTCTCTTGTATTTATAAACTCAAACTATGTACAAATCAAGAGAGAGTGAGAGAGATAAGCTTCTAAATATAAGATAAAAAACATTAAATTTATTCAAGCGCAGGCTAAACAGGCTTATATGCTTAAATGCAGTTTATTAAGGAAGTGGCTGTAGATAAAAATAAAGATATCCTATCCTAGGGGTATTTTTATCTATGTATTTATTTATTTTGGGTGGAAAGGTGGGTTGGGTTCCCCAGATGACAAGAGGGCAACTCTTTTTGTTTTGTCATTGGCATTGTTCAACATTCCTGCCTTGAGTCTCGAAATAAGTGTTTGCTCTACTTTGTTTTTGTGAGATCGCCTGCGATTATGTGAGATTTCTCCCTCCGTGGGGTTATTTCATGGTAGAATAAAATGTGATTATGCGAGAACACCACACACAATAATACAAGTGTTAAATGCGTGATTTGTTATCGTCATTCTTTGGTCATAGCTTTCCATCTTGATAGCTGACACATTTCACTCAACTGAAAGAGCACGATTTACAATAGCTTGCCTCTAATGAAAAACACAATACTTATCCTTTGTATGACTTTCGGAGTACAGAATAACCTGGAAGCTTTTTGCTTGAGTTTTCCAAATTGGATATTATAATTGTGTTCACTAACAGTGATATTTAGGAGGTTTGTGAGCTTTTGAGTGGAGATGCGGAAAAAAAAAACATGCACTAGAAATTCACTTCCATAACTGCATTAAATTAATTTTGAAGCTAAATGACAACATCTAAAAATGTTCCTGTACTAAAAGCTGAGCCAGAGACTTTGACGTTAAATTCTCAGGATCCTGGGGCCACATCTGGCCTGCTACATCATTTTATGTGGCCTGTGAAAAAAAGTAATGCCCCAATGTTTTTCCAAAAAAATTATCCAATCTATGGCACGGGGCCATTTGAGGCCCGCCATCCATTTTTTTGGCAGCCCACAACTTGAAAAAAAAAACAAAAAAAAAACTAAAAATGACATCTGACGTGGGCCGCAAGACACACATTATTAATAAAAACACAATTTATCTTCACTACACTGTAGTGCAGTGTTTTTCAACCTATGTGCAGGCGGCACACTGGTGTTGTCAGACATTGTCAGGCGTGCCGCGGTAAAATATCCAATTTGTATGCCTGTGCGGTCTTTTGCCCAGAAAGTAATCATGTAGTAGCCTCCCATACCGCTAGCAGCAACATCTAGCCAATTGCCTTGTGTTTCGACGAGAGACAAGCAAATTTGTGACACATGAATGCAGGACGACGGTGAAACAATAAATATGAAAGATGATAAAATACTTTTTTCTTTGTGTTCATTTGATTCCAATTCAAGCTGTTATAACGTCATTCTTCAATGTTAAAAACGGTTATAGTAACAATATAACACGTTAATTGTTAAAATAAGCGTGGGGGGTGAGGGGTCACATTTTCAGCTAGTGGTGTGCCGAGAGATTTTTTCAATGAAAGAAGTGTGCCTTGGCTCAAAAAAGTTTGAAAAGCACTGCTGTAGTGTGTCAAGATAATTCAATTTTAGAGGTAAAAATAATTTCTTCCACTTAGTGATCTATGGCTGATTTATGAAGACAACACATGAACGATCCTCAAGTAAGTAAAAATTTGTTTTGTTTTGTTTTGTTTTTTTGGTTCTGAATGTGGATATGGGATTCGGCTGCTGTAAAGTGCAAAGCCGGAACTATCCCGTGAGATAGAGGGCTGTTGCCCACCGAAACACTTGGAAAAATCCTTAACTAATTGCCTTAACACCTTTAACAAAAAGCTGATGAACTTAATGAGACAATACAAACAATATATAACTGCTTTCCTGATTGACTTTAGCGTGTTTCAAAAAAAATTTAAAGTGGGCCTTTAATCCTTCAATTTTTTTGTATGCGGGCTTCAAACGAAAAAGTTTTGGCACCCCTGCTGTACTCTAACTATTCCCTGATAGTAATTTCAATTGTCCATTAACTGCATAATGACAACTGAACAAGAACTGATGGGATTTGGATTTCGAGAAAGAAATGCTGTGATCACTATATGGTTCGGTTAGCACGCAGAGAAAGAGAGGAAGCACAGCTCCAGCAGATGATGGATCACATTGAGCCTCAGGCTTTAGAAATAAGTAATAGAAAAGAGAGCAGAGCTCGGAGAGTATTTTTATCAGGGGGTGGTACATCATCCCGTTCCTTTATTCAAAGAAGTGATGGAGCTGGTTATGTTAGTTGATGGAGCAATGTTTTCTACAAACTCCTCTGCCTCCTGGCTCCAGTAGGTCTTTTAGTGGAATAGAGTTGAATTATCCATTTAGTATTAGATGGGCAGTTCACAACCTCTTCCTCCTCCACTCCCTCGCTCCTCTATCAGCCACCCACCACAGCAGCTACGGTCAAGGTTAGGTCTACCTATTCTACATTATTTGTGTATGAACCGAGCGAGGGAAAAGTGTTCGACAGTTTGTCCAACTACATTCTAGCAGAGGATCATTTATAATTCAAGCAAATTACCAAGACATTTTTTTCCTCCCTCTCCATGCCAATGATGGTCTTTACTAGGATAAAGGTTTTGATTTTGGTGGTGGTGGGCGGGGGTAAATCAATGCAGTGTGATTCCAAAAGGAACTGAAAGACTAATAAGAGATACTTTTCATCCAGTCCAGTGATACAGATAGTAACGGAGAGATCAAAGTTGATTGATGCTAATAATTTGGCTGCTCACAGAACTATGAAATGCTGAATCCATTTGGGAAGCTGATAATTAATTTCCTTTTTTCTATTTTATTTGGCTACCTCTCAGAAAGTTTTGCTCACAGCCTTTTCTTTATGATCCACCCATTTCCCTTGAATAGTCAGCGATGGTCTTAATATGGTTTTGCTCAAATTTTCATGCAGATGTAACAGTGCCCCCAAAAAATTCTGTAGAAAGAAGAATGTGTTCTAAATTGTGGATAGAACAATTGCAGTGCAACCCTGGTTTAATGTTAGCATTCCTAGTCCGTCATTTGAGCACCACAGAGCCCCATGCGTCAATTCATAAGCAGCCTTTTTTGGGCGGATTAAAGTTGTGGTCGGTGCCTGTCGTGGCCGCACCCCCGAACTCGCGGGTGGACACCGGCAGTAAGGGATGCCGTCAAGCTGAAGAAAGTGTCCTATCGGGCCTTTGTGGCCTGTGGGACTCTGAAGGCAGTTGATGGGTACCGGCTGACCAAGCGGAACGCAGCTTCAGAGGTTGCCGAGGCAAAAACTGAAAGCAAACAAATATTTCTGCTTTTTCCCTGGAATACATAGTGACTCACAATTACACCAATACAGCAACTAGCTGTTCAAAATGACCATGTCCTCAAAGAGTCAAACTTCGTGGCCCAGAAATGGCTGTAGTGTCTCGTCCGCCTGCACCCGAGAGAAACGAATGCTTGCAAAAGGTTCCTAAGGACGTGTTTGTACTAAATCAACTGTAAGTGCTGGGGAATATATATGCTATTTTGAACGGCATTTGGAGTGGAAGGGCTTTGATGTGAATTCCCGACCACCAGCGTCAAGGAGTTAAAAGAACACATTTTCCACGTATTGGGAAGAATTTGTGCCATTGAGTACGGTCATTTTAACTGTATGTGTTTCGAAGGATATTAGAAGGACAATCATTCGCTAAATTGATGCAAGTTACGATTGGCATTTGAATGGGATCTTTCATTAACTTCAACATGAGTGTTAGCAATGTTTTAAAAACGAAGCACGTTTTGTATTTAAATTCACAATGTGTGGATTTTTTTTTTTTCATGTGTTTAGTTCTACAATTAATTTGAACTGGTGTCATTAAACAGCTTAAAGGACACTTAGGAATGACAGAATCACATTCAGGCTTCTTTCACAACTTTGGGAACTTGTACACGCACATTGAATCATTTTCCTTCAGTTATCACGTATTCAAGATTGAGAGAAGCCATAATCAAAATCATGATTAAAATTGTGATCCAGTCCTTCTCAGAATACTATAAAAGTTGTTAATTGATACCAGAAAAGATGAAGTTTACACTTTGGAACTGCAAAAGAAGTAGAGGTGTAACAGGAGTTAATGCTCAGGTCATTCTCATAAGCTTGAGTTCAATGGGCTGAAAACAAAAGAACATAATTTGTAACATTGGTAAATATATAGGGTCACATTGAAGACTAAAAACACGAGAAGATTCATTCATCATTGACATTTTGTAATGATCATGCGAAGCATAAAATAACATATTAATACCACATGAACTAATAGAGTATGACAAAAATATCTCAAATGAAGTACTACTAGTCATTAAAATTCTAGAATACATGAATATGTAAATGTATTGCACTAGCAGGGTAACTGCTGCACACAGGCTGTCTCATACTTTATTAAAAAGTTAATTAAAGTGTTGTTTTCTTTTTTCTGTTACAGTCTTAAGCAAAGAAACATCACCATCAAGTGTGAAGTTGAAATGCAGTGAACAGTCCCAGTAGTCAGTCAACATGACTGGAAACATTTTTATTCAGTTGAACAGATGGCTTCAGGTTTTCTAGCCAAGCATTGTGTCTTCAAAATTGCCCCCACTTTCACCACAGTTATCAGGAACTCTTAATACAGTGTGCATCAGTTTCTGGAACAAAGAAGTTCCTGTGGTCCATGCAGCCAGGATTCCTGGAACATCCATTTATCCATCCATGTTCTAATCCGCTTATCCTCAGAAGGGTCGCTGGTGTGCTGGAGCCTATTCCAGCTGTCTTTGGGCAATAGTCGGGGTACACCCTGAACTGGTGGCCTACCAATCGTGGGGCACACATCACAATCACACCTTTGGACAATTTAGAGTGTTCCATTAACCTGCCATGCATATTTTTGGAACGTGGGAGGAATCGGGAGTAGTCGGAGAAAACCCACCCAGGCATGTGGAGAACATGCAAACTCCACACAGGAAGGCCGGAGCCGGAATCGAACCCTGCACCTCTGCACTCTGAGGCGGATGAGCTAACCAGTCGCCCACAGTTCCGTTGATGTAAATCTGCCTGATGACGCAGCAGAAGTAACTTCATTGCATCTGGCGAGAGAGGAAAAATGCCCTAAACTCCAATGACATGGAAAAGCAAGAGGGCAAATAGTACTGATTTAACCATTTACTAAAAACCATAGTATAGTATATTCCCTGGGGATAAAACATTGAATTGAATTGAATTGAATACAGCTTTATTGTCAAATGTGCTGTATGTATGTCTAACATACAGCACAGATGAAATTTCTTCCCTCTCAACATAAAACAAGAGGTTAAATTAAAACATGATGCCACAATAATACAGCATGAGTTTAAAATTCATATTCCTGACAGACAATAATGATATTTTATGACATGAACATGCATTTAACTTGATTTTGTTAGTGCTGAATTGAAGACGTTTTAGACAGCATCCCTTGATTCAATTGACATAGTCTGTTCTGGTGCTGCTACAAAGGACAAAATCCCATTGCAAATACAAATGGTAGCCCTATTCCCAATTTTCAGAAGTTGTACACTGCAAATCTTCAAAGTGGCCATGCAAAATTCACTTATACAGTACTGCCTTGCCTGGACACTTTTTTTTTTTTTCAATTCCTTCCTTCAGGCACACGAGACACACACACACACACACACACACACACACACACACACACACACACACACACAAAAAACAAGCATTCAACTGCTTTGACTAGCCTTTCTATTCCGCCACCCCGCCCCACCCCCAAAATTAACCATAAAATTCTGCCTAATTTTGCACACTTAATCTTGATGCTCACCATTACTGCCTGATCTTTATTTCTTGAAGAGACGTAAACATTAAAAAAAAAAACTGTTTAATTGCTTACATACAAAAGGTTTTTGTGGACTTTGACGAAATAGTGGAGACAATTGGCATATAAAAAAATTAGGGCGGCATGGCGGTGGTTACCTCATCTAACTGTTCAGCTGATGGCGGCGCGGGCACCCGCAGCGGCCCCTCTCTCTCCTGTGGTTGAGAGGAAAGAAATTTCATCTGTGCTGTATGTTGCACATAGAGCACATTTGACAATAAAGTTGACTTGATTTTGAACAGTTCTTCTCTCTCGCCATTAACTCCCTAAACAGTAACCCAGGTCTATAGTGGCTCTTTTCAAATTTTGCACACCCCTGTGAGACACAGAGATGAAAGTGGACTTTTCTGAAAATTCCGGAAAAAAAAAATATATATATATATATCTCGCACTTGGCCGATCACGCATGAATTAGTTTACACAAAACGCTATTCAAATACTCGACATTCAATGATTAATCTTCCTTTTGTGTGCACACGTGTACCCTTTGTGGCTTCCGTTCGGGCCGAAATTTCGAAATCTCCGAGATATGGCGAGGCCATGAGAATGCGAGGCGAGGGAATTTCTGTTGTGGCGACGCCACTCAAACTAAGCGAGGCTAAG
>NW_017805548.1:1344871-1349994 GCF_001891065.2 Hippocampus comes
GCGTCTTTTGATTTCAACCAATCAGCGTCGACGCAAATGACGTCACACACGGCAAGAGCTAAGCTAAGTTAGCCGAGACGACACTCGAAGTCGGACGGACACAATTTTCTGCCAAACCGGGGTTTTCCCTTTTTGGCCAAATATATTTTTTACGACAACTGTCCACGGTGTCTTTTATTCGTTCCACTGGGGTTTAGCAGGTGTGTTTATAAAGAGACGAAAATTGTTTGGGGACTATCCCCCACGTTCTAGTTGAGATGGTATGACCCAAGAGGCAAAATGACGCTTGCTACTGTTGTTGCGAGTTGCCATTCGTTCTACTAAACCATTAGTCAAACGCCGTCATGTCTTCTGTCGTTATTACACAAATAAAAATCTCTTTACTGTTACTAGTGTTAGTGCCTCAATATGGCTACGCTCGTGAAAGCAATACAACGAACTCAAACGTGTCTTCGTTCGTTCGTTCAATGTTGTCAACTAATATCCGGATTAATTTTATGCAAATTTTCCTCAATTCTCCGGAGAAATTTTCATAAAATTTTGAAAAACCTGGAATTCCGGGAAAATCCGGAGGACTTTCATCTCTGGAGACAGGATTACCACACTGATCATTGTAGCTCCAGCTCTCTACATACTTGAAGAACTGTCATTATTGATTTATACTACACAGTAGCAGAAATTTTAAAGCGCTCAAGAGCTAAAATTATTCGACAATTATTGGTACTGATCACTTAAAAATGGTGCAATGAGTATCTGCACCAATTGCACAGCCGTCATAGTATTGGAAGTACCGCACTACTCATCACTTTATCTCTACTTGATGACTCTGGACATCATCGCATCACTCGTAGTTGCAATACTTGTGGAGCTCATACTGTCGGAGACAAATTCCTTGTGTGTTTTACACATTTGGCCAGTCAAGATGAGTCTGATTCTGATTTGCTTGTGAATGCTGGACAAACAGGCAGCACGGTGGTAGATGGGTTCGCACGTTTGCCTCACAGTGCAGAGGTGCAGGGTTCGATTCCAGCCCAGGGCTTCCTGCTTGGAGTTTGCATGTTCTCCCCGTGCCTGCGTGGCTTTTCTCTGGGTCCTACGGTTTCATCATGCTCGACTGAAAAATTACTGTATTTGGTGCAGTTTGATGGACTGCTGAACTGTGAATATGCCTCAGTAACAGCCAGCTGTCTTGCCCAGAGTGGCATTTGATGAATGGGTAGGGGAGCAAGGGGAACATAAGCAAACGACCAGGCATGAAAGTCTTTGTTTCATTTTTCTATTAACGGCGAGGAATCAAACTGTATCGGATGTTTTATTCATAATCACTGTGAGACCAAACGATCTTCATCTAATTCAGACCAAAAACATTTATCCCTGGAGGTCCCTATTATTGATATAAATAGGCTGTTCTTGTTGAACCCAGAACTAATGCATCATCCCTGTCACAGCGTCTGCTTTGTCTTCAAAAGAAATTTCAGGTTAGAACGTCACACTGGGAGGTATTTCAGTGACAGCTATTGATCACTTTGACAAAGTGCAGCTCTATCCTTGATAGAGTAGCAAGTGAACATACATTGCCAATATTATCCATATTGAGTAATACTGCAATCCTCAGATAGCCTGTTGGAGGAGGAAGAGATTAATCACATTTATGAATGAAAAAATAGAGAGATTAGGGGCAAACACCTTAAATAGACGCATAGCAGGAGAATCACTGGCATTTGACTTACCAAACTGGATCAGTATAGTTGATCGACTGACAGCATCATTGGATTTCCTTGAATTTACTCGTCATTTGCCATTTATTTTCCCGCCATGGCAGTATATGTACAGTCAACTGTGTGGAAAATCTGTGCAACAACAATGAAACCTCACTTGAAACCTGTCTCATCCAGCTATGCTAATAAATGAAATGGTGAGAAGAAGAGATGTTAATTGGGGGGGAATTTGCAATGTTTCTAATGTTAGAAAGACAAGTGTTGTTGGTGATGTACAGTACTGTAACTCAACACAACTGTGCTAAGCAGAAGGTACAGTGTACGGTGTGCCATGTCTCATTCAAAGATATGCTTGAGCCGGTGGAAGTTACAGAGCTTCAGCAGCGTCTTCACATGCCAAGTCAAGCCTGAAGAGGGGACTAGGGGGTGCCATGTGTGTGCAGAGCATTTGAAAGGTCACGCGCTGCTTCAGCCCCCTGACAGATGCTTCCAAAAGAGCCAACAAACCGAGCTGGGATGAGACAGGAGTTGTCAGACACCACTGACTATAATTCATTTTCTGTAACAAATGTGAAATATGCTTCCTCGATAAATAGAGTAAAATAATAAAGAACTTTCAACTCATTGACTCAGGTCATGCACTGACTGACTCATAATATCAAATATAGTCACAATATAGAAGCGGTAACTGGAACGTCTGCCCCATTCCAAGCAGTAGTTATAGAAAAGAAAAGAATGATTTTCAGTGATGCAACAGGGGACCGATTGTTATTTCATTTTCCCCCTCAAACACCACTTTGCCTGCCTCTGTTCTGCCTGGTCTGTGCACTCCTCCCCTCCCTGTTTAAGAGTTGCTTCCGGTCATGGCAGCAGCCAGCTGAGGTCTTGGAGACCAACGTTCATACGGTGGTATTTTTTTTTTTTTTTTAATTTGAGCACTTCTACAATTAGATACATGCAACAATTATGCCAGGTCTTAAAAGTAAAAAAACAACAACAAAGGCTTAAAACATGGACCATAGGAAGGTTATGGGTCCACTCAATAAAGAACACAATTACATAAATTACTACTACTTACTAGGGTGTCTTTGTAATTTTCTTTTCAATTAATAGTATATTCAATTCAGGTCTAAAGAAAACATTCTGGGCTGGGGATACACGATAGGGACAAAATCTGATCAAACTGGAAAGACCTCATGTAATATCTTGGTACGTCAACTAGGGCTGCCAAGATTAGTCGACTAATGATGACTATGCCGACGATCAAAATTGGTGACAATTAATTTAACAGTTGACGAGTCATTTATTTATGAATTGATTAAATCTGGCACTTTGGTTTTCCCTCGAAACTGCCTGGTCTCCAGCTTCTCCCACTGGCTGTTTGCCTGTCTGTGTCGCACATGCGCAGTAGTGGTTATGCAGGTAATCCGTGATGTAAACAGAAGCATTGTGAGTCATGCCGTGTATTTCCCGAAGAAGTCAAGCTAAATGCAGAACGAGTTGTCATGCTATGAATGACAGTAAGACGTTTTACCTCTTCGGTGAGAACACCAACTTTAACGTAAACCTTACATTCCCAAATAATATGTGGACACTAATTCCTTGATTCACTTTTATTTTGAAGTTGCTCACAGCAGCGTGTCGCGATATAACGGCTGACTTAACTCGTCTTCCTGAGTGTAGTGAGGTATTTATATTCCCGTCACGACAAGTGTTGCCACCGACGTCAACAGCACATTGTCGTCTTGAAATCAAGTTTAATCACCAATTCATGACGGTAACATTACTTAATCACACTGATAATCTGTTATACAGCGCCTGTTGCCAGCGTTAGCGGCTAGCAGCGTTAGCAGCAAGTCCCCTCCTGACAACAGCCCTCGGATTACTTTTCGAAGGCATTTTTATGACTGCACATTTTGATGCTGACAGCACGACACAGTTGCCGTTCCTACTCATCACTTATTTAACCAACCAGGTTTACTCAATTATACTGTTTAATCTGGCAGAATCACTAGCTATGGTTCCGATGTTACTTGGTTCACCAGCTGACATTCGGTGGAAGATGCCTACCAGCAGCATACATCTTTGCTAATACCGGGCCAATATGATTTGTCCAATATGCAGTGTAGTTAGCGCAAAGACCATTTACTGAGTAAATCCTTATCAGAACGCTGTATGTACCTCCTGGACCGGGGAGTGCGTAGGTGGATTTGCAACCTGCATCACTTGGCCAGCCTCCACAAGCAGACACTCCCTAGAAAAGTGACCGGGTTGCCTCAACACCTGAATCAATGAAATCTTATTGTCATGTACACAGAAAAAAATGTTGGTCACTATGCAGTGATATTCTTTTAGCTTGCCTGTACCCCAAAAGTATCGTTAACTATACAGTATTTAAAAAAAAATAAGACTACACAGAGCATTTACACACTTGCATCTGTACAATCACTGATTATTTAAGATACTTATGGCTCATATGTGGAGTTTGCATGTTCTCATCGTGCCTTGCATGGGTTTTCTCCGGGTACTCCGGTTTCCTCCCACATTTTAAAAACGTGCGTGACAGGTTCATGGAACACTCAAAATTGTCCCGAGGTATGAGTGTGAATGCGGATGGTTGTTTGTCTATGTGTGGCCTGCGATTGGCTGGCAACAAGTTCAGGGTGTCCCCCGCTTACTGCCCGAAGGCTCTAGCACACCTCATGACTTGTGATGATAAGCAGATCAGAAAATGGATGGATGGAAATATATATATAGAGAGAGAGAGAGAGAGAGAGAGAGAGAGAGTGAGAGAGAGAGAGAGAGAGAGTCGTGGCACATAAAGATCAGAACGACAATATATTAAAATCGAACTGACAAATTAGATCCAACCTTAAATGCACACCGTCATCCAATAAGAGAACACAATTACTAACACCAAATTACCTAATTAGTTAACAATATGTTGAGCCTCCTAATTTTTCATTCGATAAATCAGAGATGAAAGTCCTCCGGATTTTCCCGGAATTCCGGGTTTTTCAAATTTTTATGAAAATTTCTCCGGAGAATTGAGGAAAATTTGCATAATCCGGATATTAGTTGACAACATTGAACGAAGACGCGTTTGAGTTCGTTGTATTGCTTTCACGAGCTTAGCCATATTGAGGCACTAACACTAGTAACAGTAAAGAGATTTTTGTTTGTGTAATAACGACAGAAGGCATGATGGCGTTTGACTAATGGTTTAGTAGAACGAATGGCAACTCGCAACAACAGTAGCAAGCGTCATTTTGCCTCTTGGGTTATACCATCTCAACTAGAACGTGGGGGATAGTCCCCAAACAATTTTCGTCTCTTTATAAACACACCCGCTAAACCCCAGTGGAAAGAATAAAAGAGGCCGTCAACAAGACAGTTGTCGTAAAA
>NW_017805548.1:1350053-1356607 GCF_001891065.2 Hippocampus comes
TGGAGTCGCCACAACAGTAATACCCTCGCCTCGCATTCTCATGGCCTCGCCATATCTTCGAGATTTCGAAATTTCGGCCCGAACGGAAGCCACAAAGGGTACACGTGTGCACACAAAAGGAAGATTAATCATTGAATGTCGAGTATTTGAAGAGCGTTTTGTGTAAACTAATTCATGCTTGATCGGCCAAGTGCGTGCGTGCGTGCGTGCGTGCGTGTGTGTGTGTGTGTGTACACACACACACACACACACACACACACACACACACACACACACACACACACACATTTATTATTTTTTTTTCCGGAATTTTCAGAAAAGTCCACTTTCATCTCTGAATAAAGATGCCATTTCTTTCGGCACATAAATCTCACACAAATATCGATATTGCAATATGCCACACCCATATCACATAATATCATGCAGTCTTACCAGGCCAAGTGTCCTGTTTTTAGGAAATCCAACTCTGGGCACCCTTGGTATTACCACTGAAATGTCGGGCATGACTTGCACCTAAATATTTGGTCTTATTTTCTTACCACAATCTACAAAAGCGTCACAAAAAAGAAACCGTGCCTCCAAAAATCACAAACTAAATATAAATCTACAAAAAAATCACCTCTTTAAATCAAGTAGGTTATAAAAGCCGCTCTTTGTTACAAATACACTTTGCAATATTACAGTTGAGAGATTCAGGCAGACGAAAGTGTCAAAAAATGAAAGTGTCCATGAACATTGATTTTAGGGTAAAATGTCGCTTTGTCTCGGTTCATGTGGAAAAAGAACAAATTTTCCAACTTGAATTGAGTTCCAAAATCAACAGATTTTTGTTTTCATGGTAGATTAGTGTAATTACTTTACTCATTTTCATGGAAAACTGCCATGGTCAGCTGTCGTTTGGCAGTCACTGACGTCACCTCTGTGTATCATATGTCTTTTCTACAAAACACATTTTGTTCCCAGAAATCCCCTGAACTGTTCTACAATATTTTAGTATAACAAGCACGAACCAGAAATGCAGGACAAAATGTACCCCTTTCATGAAGATTTGTTCAGTAAATACACATTCGTCCCTATATTGCATACCGGTACTTTTTTTTTTTTTTTTTTAATGAATGAACTCCATATTTTCTCTGGGGAATCAATTATTTTGAACCGGGATAGCCAGACAGACATTTTTCATGTTCGACTGTGACCAATCAGCACTTTGTTCAACTCATCGTTTGGGAAGAATCCAGTTCTTAGATCCTGCTTTTTGAGGTGTAAAACATGTGATTGGTTGAGATGTGTGGTGGGGTTTGTATGTCCACACTAAGCAGAGATGGGAAGGGGGACGTTATTGACCCGGGGTGCCCAAGCTTTTCTGACCAAAGATTTACTTTTCAAGCAACCAACCTCCCGCGATCGAACCATTACTGCACGTACACGCATACACACACGTGTACGATGAGCAACAGCCATAACGGCTCATAACACGAACAGAACAGAAAAATAAAGTATATGCATTACTTTTTGAGTCTGTGAAAAGGAAATCACTGCCAACCTTAGTAGAGACCTGACGTGGAGGCCTGGGATCCACTTTTGCAGCCTGTTAAGTGCAGAAATTATCATACGTATGTCTACCCTTTTAAAACGGTTCTCCTGGCACTTTCTATTCCTTGCCAGTGCCATTGGTGAATTGTACATGAAACAAACTCTGAATGAAAATAATAATAATAATTATTTCCCCATTAGCCCCTGCACTCCTCGCGTTAGAATTGGTACCAGTCCGCGGGCTACCAGTCCATCGCGATCGATGTATTGGGCACCCGTGTTATAGACATATGGCACAGTGATTACACAAACTGGAGCGAGGGAGAGACAAGTGAGTGCGAGAGAGAATCGCTATGTAATGAGACTACACACCAATAAAGGGAAGAAAATAACTATTGAAAAACAAATTAAAATTTGAACACATATTAACTTTATTAGCGAGGAGGCTCTATAAACAACCCACATTAGGCAGAAATGTACTGTTCATTCATTATTTCAGTTAGAGGAGAAAAAAAGAAGGGAACCTGCTGTTAATGAATGTGTTAGTGTGTCTATTACTATTGTTGCATTAATAGTTGAACAATTCACATAAGTATTACACCTTGAGGATGTTTATTTTCAGACAGGTGAACAATAACTTATCAATACTTGAGTGAAGTGAAGGCTACCTACCACATTAAGTTTTAATTGCGATGAAACTGGATTTTTTTGGGGGGGGGCTGGGGTTGGATCAAATTGATCAAAAGAAAGATTGATTTGATGGACAGGGATTGATTGAAAAGCATCACCAGAAATAAAAATGTGGCCAACAGAGAAAGTCATCTTTTAACCCTTTCATGCACCCTGTAACGTGATAACATGATCAGCTGTCCACTGCAGTAACCTCTGTCCCTGAAAGGGTTAAATGACAGTGATATCCGACTTTATGAAAAAAATTCAGAAAAAGTTTCCCTTGTTGGTTGTGCCCAAATCAACCAATGAATTTGAAAAAAAATCAATGGAAAATTTCACCTGAATCAAAATTTTCCTACGTTATGATGGAAGAAGACTTGCTTATTAATAGAGGAACTGTTGTCCTGTTCCCCCTTTGTCCCTTCTATAGTAGCTATAAACAGTTATTATGTGTATTTCATGTGTTAATTCTCAATAATATTTTCACTTATTTCTGTATTGCCCTTTTATTTTATTTAGTTTTTAAACCCACACAGAATTTAGTTTTGTGTCTGGAATGGCTTAATTGCATTTTCCATTTATTTCAGTGGGATTTCAATTACCTCTGGGTACAAAATGTCAAATTTACACATTTAATTTCTAACCAATGGTTCCACTGTATTTTTAAAATTAATCAAACATTTTACACATCCATCCATTTTCGGTAGCACTTTTCCTGTTCAGGGTCACGGGGAATTAAAGCCTATCCCAGAAGACTTCTGGCGAGGGGTCAACGAGACCCCAGACAGGTGAATGTACCACTACATCATCAGTGACCCATAGTTTACACATTACTTGATTATAAACTAACTGAAGCAACAACAAAAATTGAAGAGCCACTCTGGAACCAAAACATATGATCACTTTCTTTTAAGTCAGATGCAGCACAAAAATCAAAATGATTTTCGGACAATTTTTGCAATGCAGCAGAAAAACACAAATAGGCAACTTCACAGATAAGAAACCGCAAAGGGGGATTATTTGGGAATTACAAATTGAACTCTATATAACAGTGTGAAGCAGAAGCTGTTGAATAAATGATTAATTTACTTCCCCATTCAATACTGAATGGGTTAAATGAGAAGAGATGTCAGCTTTAGGATTGGTGAATTCATCTTTCCTGTCCTGGGGAAAGCCAGCTATTTCAATGAAAGCCTTTAAACTTGGAGACAGTATGAAAGCAATGAAAGCTCGCCATAGAGACTGACCCAAAATGGCCAGGGGAGAAGAAGGCAGCAGTAAATGTGAGAGAGGGGGGTGGTTAAGAGTACAGGCAAAAGGTAGCTGAAGACAATCTGAGAGAAGAGAGATGTCCTGCCACGATTGCCGCTAAGTCTTTGCTGCACCTAGTTTGAGAAGTGCTGAGTCTCCTCTTGGAGATTTGGGGCTCATAATCCTTCGAGTTGATCATGGGAGATCAACCTAAATGATGTACTGTATCAGTCAAATGGGGAAACTTACGCTAACAGCTAAGGCATCAGTCTTCATTCCAAAATCCTGACATTTTGATTACCTTGCTTTTCTGGGGGACTATTTATAGTAAAGAAGTGCCTGGCATTGCTACAAAAAGAGGAATCGCCCAGTGAGATAGGAAGTTTATAGTCGTATAAGTAAGAGGATGCTCGAGCATTGTGGGCAATTGAATTTTACATTGACATTGTTTTCAGTCATGCATCAAAATGTATGTGCACAAGTTGCAGGACAAATGCACGATAATCTTCAAGATGCTCAGGAGGCCGATTTAACGAGGTAAACCATCATGAAGACGACTCTCCTGACAAAGTTTTTAGTTGAAAAGAGGGAGAGGCAGATAGAGAGAAGCTAAGTGATTAAGATCGATCAAAGAAAAGTTTCGAACAAAATAACAGGATACGTCTTCATCATTTTCTCTCTCACACATACTCCACACCCACATGCTCTTAAACCAGTGGGTGAAACTTCTTGGTGAATAGCAGAAATAAATGTCATGATCATTTATGTCACTCGGGCACACTACACGAGGGGTCAGCTGCTTTCATGAGCACGTAGAGGGGTCAAAAAAATCCATAGGTTTTGGAAAGTGTCATTTGGTTTTAATCATATTTTTGACTGTGTTGGTGCACATGCATGGTGGCCTTCATGTTGCTGGACAAGAGAAGGGCAAGATGATTTTTACCAAGACTAAATAGAAACGATTTGATGATTTTTTTAAAAAGATGCCTTTGGCAAACTATTGTAAGGGTTGAATCTAATCAAGTATGGCTATTTGGTGCTATCTATGGCAACGGTTTATTTAGATATTCATTGAAATGAGTGCAGTCGCCTTTTCTCCCGACTTCCTAACTGAACTGAATAGCGATGGGAAATGTGTGATGGTCAAAATGTAACCATGACGCACTAAAAATGAGGCTTTTATCTCTTTGTCTCACTGGCTTTGTATGACCTTTTTTGCTCTAATTGGTTGACAGAGACTTTCACAGCTGCACTCAAGCTTGACAAGTTAAATAAAGTCTTTCTAAAGTCTTCTTTATACCATCAAGTGAGAACTGAACTTGCAGCAATGTCATGCACGTCAACAAAAATAGCTATTTTCCTGAGAAAGCCAAATCCTTTATAGTTCACCAAAGCCAATTAATTTTGAAGCTTTACAAAATAAATTAAAATCAGCTGTCTTGTCCAAATATTGTTCGCGCTTTATTTGTGCAGTCATGGGCTGATCAAGAAATTTGAGATACAGTCGTCCATGTTGTTGCCATATAGCGAGGTTCATGATGTGGTGAAATGTGATAATGCATTGCAAAACAAGACAAGGAAACCAGAGGAAGTAAGCAACTTTGGCATGCAGGACACCAGATACAGCCAGGAGTTTGCACGACTACCTCAAAGCAACACGTTTTGATGTTAGGTCTCAATGTGAAGTTTGCATGGAGTGTGGGTCAATACCTGCCCAATACCGCAGTGTAAAAATATAAATGTTTCCTTAATAAAGAGACTAATGCAGAGGTGGACAATTACCCTATTTTCTACACGATAAGGCACTTCACATTATAAGGCGCATCTTCGATGAATGGCCTATTTTAAAACTGTTTTCAAATACAGGGCACACTTCATTCTAAGGCGCATAGAATAGAAGCTACAGTACAATAGTGACTGCAGTTGCATTATGCATCCACTAGATGGCGCTATGCTAAAGGAATACAATACAATGCAGCTTTATTCATATAGAGCCTTCACAACCGCTGCAACTCTAACAAAGCACTTTACAGAACTTTTAAAATACTATGTCCAAGAAATCAGAATATTGATTGATATGTAGCTCTCTCAGGATGCAGCATGAAGTACAACGCAAAGTCCAGAAAAATACAGGGTGTATTCATTGGCAAGCCGTGAGAAATGGTCACAAACAACGACATGAAACATAAATACAAATGACATGACAAAACAATAAATGAAAACCAAACATGATGAAGACAATTGATTCAACAAAAAGGCACACACACCTCATGGGCTCACATCCACAAAGGGCTAAATATCCTTAGAAGTCTTACTTGTCTCCTTCTTCCTTCGTTTAGTCAGTTATTATCTATGCTTTTGGTATTTGTTTCATAATGGCTGCGCAGAGCTCACAAAGTAGTTGTCTTTTTGAGTATGTGTTGGCAAATGCCCATGTCAATTAGTGTCATGCAGAACTCTTTTACATTACAAGTGGTTCCTGCTAATAATCACCACCAGATGGCATAGGAACTCTAACAGGGAAACAACTCAATGGGGAATATAAAGTGACTGTTAACACCATATAGAGGCGCATCGGATCATAGGGCGCACTGTCGCCTTTTGAGAAAATTGAATGAGAGCTGTTAAACGATCAAAATATTTAATCGAATTAAAAACGCAAATGTTATAATTAACTCGAGTTAACTAAAAATTAATCGTGATTACTGACACATTTTTTATCGTTTCTGAATTTCCTTTTATATTTTTTTGACCTATTTTTTCCCGTTTTAATGCTCTCATCAACATGGAATCATGGATCAGTTTTCTATGTGCAAAATGCAAATATTTACTGAAACAACGATTTTCAATTTTAAATGAACATTTTTCACTTGGAGCAGTTATTCACACATAATCTCTCACACAATATTACTGTCTATCAACAACAGTGAAACATTTTTTTGTCACACACCAGCTCCTTTAACAGCGCTTTTTAGGGAATCAAAACAGAGCAATATAACATGATAAAGTGCACATCTAAGGTAAACTAGTACTCAGCCAATAGTGAGTTTAAGGCATGGTTGCATACTTCGTTTTTCTCAAGTTTGCTTTGAACACAG
>NW_017805548.1:1356773-1357757 GCF_001891065.2 Hippocampus comes
GAGAAGCGCCACCCCCTTTATTTATATGGACACGGAACACGGTAACCTTCCACACAAAATAGTTCCAAACAAGTAACAATCGCGTCAGTGGCATACATCGTACTCAACAGGCTACCTGCTCTTTATTCACCAGAGGCTCATCAACCTAGTCTCTTATTTCTCTCCCGAAACAGTGTCTTCTCCCGCTTGGTGTACCTTAGCCTTCTCCGCTATGTACAATCTCCGTACACAGCTTGTAATGGAGGCTCTCGCTGGCAATCCGTAGTGGAGTCGTTAGACGCAATGCGAATGATTTCAGCTTGAGTCGAGCTGTGGACAATGTTGACAGGCCTGCATGCGGCAGCCATACATTTAGCTATGGCCTCAGCAAATGTGTTCTTCGTCGTGTTATCCATTTTCTTCGATTTGAAATGATCCAGAGCTGTCTGTCTTCGACGAGGGGGAAGAGTACTCACATCAGCTGTGTGCTTCCATTAAGTGGTATTTCAGACTCGACGTGCTCCGATGATAGCTCAGTTTACGACAGCAAACCATACAGGTAACTTTGGTCTTGTCAGTGGAACAATCTGTCAACTTTTTAAAAGTAAAATTTCCATTCATAAACTCTTTAAAATCCGCTGTGACGTGTGCCGCATCAATCTCGGGAGAAAACATATAAGCCCTGTTCACACGGCAAGATTTACTCCGACGCTGCACCGAAGTATTTTGATGCGATGTATTTTACACCGGAGCAAATTTTGTGGAGCGTTCACACGTGCAAAGCCGCTGAGCTGACAACTCCGGCGCAGCGTCGAAGCAGCTCCACTTGCGGTCACACGTGCAATTTCTGCTCCGGACCAAAACGACAGGAATGCGGAAGTAAAACAGGTTCGGGTCGGGCTTCTCTCTCGCGGACTTTTATTTATTTATTTATTTTTCTTTTAATAAATATTATGGTGGACACTATTCTGTCCTTGTTCAGAATAGATCCACTTGTCGGCAGTC
>NW_017805548.1:1359385-1360947 GCF_001891065.2 Hippocampus comes
CCCCCCAACTAGATGAGTGGTTGCAACAGATCCCGGGAACAACATCGGACATCTCAGTCCAGAAATGTGCAGTGCTGGGAACAGCAAGGATACTGCGCAGAACCCTCAAGCTTCCTGGCCTCTGGTAGAGGACCCGAGCTGAATGAGGGATGGACACCACCCGAGGGGTGAGACGAGGATTTTTATATATATATCAGTGGCGGATGCTGGTCTGTCAAAGAGGGGAAGGTCAATTTTGGCCGACATCATAAAATGTGTCTGTTTATTTATACGTGAATTCTACTCTACGTTCCTCTTCAAGAAAATGATCTGTGACCCTGTCATACCAACAAGGCGTCTTTTCGAGGGACTTAATTAGTGTCCTACAACTACAAGAACTACAATGAAACCCACCAGAAATAAAAGATTAATTTGTCGCTAGTTGTTTACAACAAAGAATGTCGCTAAGATGATTAGGAGAAGTCTCCAGCTCACCTCAGAACAGAATGCGAATTGAAAAATTGCTCACACGGATGCCTACACTAAAAGGTCGGTGATTGGCTCATTTTGATGTCAATCAAACTGGCATACAGCTCAGACAGATCATCCAATCTGATGCAGAAACACCTGCCGTCCGGTACCCTCCCACTGCCATCCAGTCCCAGAGACGCCGAGCGTCCGTGCGCGAGACAAAAACCAGCTTGAATCCAGTGACTCGTCTCCGTTCAACGCATTGGGACAACCTACCCTGAACTCTCGAGACGCTCGCCGTCCGGGCAGTAGACGCTCTGCGGACGCTCAGCATCCACCGTTTAAAGCACAGCGAAGCTGCGGGAATGAATGAGAAGGGAGTCGCGTCGTAACCAGTCAGAAGAAGCTGATTCGGAACAAAAGTTGAGCATGTTGTAGCGCATATTTAGTCAATGACATGTACACAATGAAATTTACATTCATATATTTGATCACTTGTTCTTTGACATTTTAGAGGAAGCCGAGCTTCCCTGGCAGTCCGAGAGCAATCGCCACTGGTGTGTATATATGTTTATTCTTTGTTGGCCATATTGCCCCTGGGGGGGAAAGAGACATTGGTCTCACTGGGTTTCTTTTATTTGATTGATGTGTACTTCTACTAAGTACAGCGTGTGATATATATATATATATATACATATAAACCCTCTTGTTCATGGTGCAGAGGTGGGTGGGGTGATATCCTGGATGTCTTATTGGTCTCCCTGCTCCAACATACCTGATTCAAATGATCAGGGTCGTTATCAAGCTTCTGCAGAGCTTGCTAATAAGCATGAGCTGATCATTTGAATCAGGTTTGTTGGAGCAGGGAGACCTATGAAACATTATAATACCGGCCCTTGAGGATCCGAACTGCACACTTCTGCATTTGAGGATGCAAGAACTGCATCCCAATTGATGTTTGGAGGTATATTATGGCCATCCAGTGTCATCATAGATCTTCCTTTAAAGCACATATGTCAAAGTGCCGGCCCGCGGGCCAAATCCGGCCCGCGAGAATGTTTTCAGTGGCCCCTGGGATGATATTGATTTATTATTAGAACCGGCCCGCGGAC
>NW_017805548.1:1362056-1365477 GCF_001891065.2 Hippocampus comes
TAAAAGTGAAAAAAATGCATTAAAGACACAGAATTAATATTTTTAATCAGGTGCAATTCATTGAGTATCCGCAAGGGGACACTGTTTTGATCAGAGAAGAAGACAACAGCAGCCTCAGTCTGTCACTGAGACAGACCCATGACAGCAGACGCTATCAATAGCACTCTCACATTTACACATTTAATAGCACTCTCCTTAGTTTGTAAAGTGCAGGCAGGGATTACATTTAGATTTTATATGCACATGTAAATGGTTTAAAACTTCCTTTCTTTATAAATCTCGTTTAATCTTAAAGTGCATTACTATATTTTTCAATACCAATTACTTGTTAAAGTTTGTACAATCAGTGGGATCTGTTGCAATGCATATATGTGAATGATAAAAGTAAATTGCACATTTGTCGAAGGAAATGTAAGGTGCTTCATGAAATGTTTTGTAAAAGATATGTTCATTAAATTTCAACATTTTCCTAATGTTCTTGTGCTTCTTTATACCAAAACAAAGGAAAGACATATTGTTTTGGTTATTTATAGCAAAGTATTGTATCATTTTAATGGTCCGGCCCACTTGACATCTACCGAGGCCGTATGTGGCCCACCATGTGAAATGAGTTTGACACCCTTGCTTTAAAGCATGCTTCACTGGTGCTCAATTGGATCAAGGTTTGATGATAATTGTACATGTTTTTTTTTGTCCTTTTTCTCTCAAATCATCAATGGTATCTTATGCAGCGTGGGATTGTTCCATGAGCATTTTTGTATTGCAGAAGGCATGACACTTTTTATTATTACTTTTTTTTTTTTTTTTTAAACCATGGCAGAAAAGGGTTACTTAGAAACTCTAACTAGTGTGCTGAGGTAATTTTGACACATTTGGGCTCTCTAAATGGGACATCCATCACTGCTCATTATTCAAGTTCATAACATAATTCCTCTAACTCCTTGCTATTTACAGGCTTAGTGGGATATCGTGGCCATCCATAAACCTGCCAGAACTCTATCTGGAATTCATCAGTGCCCACTCTCCAACCCACCGCTTGTATCAGCCCCCCCCCCCCCCAAATAAATAAATAAATAAATAAAATAACAGTAGCCCAACCAAGTCCACATTCTCCTTTTCACCAACAATCCGTTTGAAGCTCGTGAGTCTGGTTTCAGTTCACTCACAGTAATGAGACAGACCTGCTTAATCCAAGGACCTGTTGATACCAGTGAATTCTGGATTCTTTGTGATGCTTATCCCCCTTGACCTCCGTGCAGCTTTTGACATTAATTATTGACCAAACTTGACAGACTTAACTCCCATTGGATTTCAGCTACACCTCTCTCCTTGTTCAAGTCATATAATTCTGGTGGGTCTCGCATCGTCCTTTGTCCTTGCCTCCTCCAAATTATTGTCCTTGGCTCCTCCAACAGTCTGAATGTCAACTTCAACACCCGTGCACATTATTCTTCAACGCACATTTCAATAACTTAACACAGCCAGCAGATTTCCACTTACTGTATACAACATTAACTACTTTCCCTTTCTTACAGCCAAAAGCAATCATCATAAACTATCCAGAACTCTGTTGGATGCCAACATCCTTCCTAAAACTCCTTTGAACACATCCCCATACTGAACCTGCAGTTGGCTGCTAGTCAGCGTAATGATTAAAATGGCATTCTCCCGTCTATAATTTGACACTTTTATTTTTTCTTCTTTCATCTATCCTTGTGCCAAATCACTATGCCACTGTTCTTCCTCCTCCATACTCATCACTGTTCATCTAACCTGTTGCTCCTCTTTTCGGTCCAGAGCCATGCCGGCCCTCATCTCTGGAACTCACTTCCATAATAGTTAAAAAAGAAAACGAAGAAAATAATCACCTGATTACTCATCCACCATAGTCCACAATTATTTATTTACACATATGTTTGTTGAAGTGAAACATTCTTGTTACAAGGTTGATAAAACTGAATTCTTCATTTCCAGGTTATCCTGATACTAACCAAGCTGTACGACTTTCATATAGGCAGTGTCACTGAGAGCACCCTTTGGAGGTGAGTAAAAAGTTTATGTCATTTCTGAATGGTCGTTATGTCTAAATATGCACCACCAGAGCAAATACTACAGAGGGAATGTTATCACATTGTTTTTGTTTCCCCAGTACAATGAGCCCAATGTGGTCTGGTGTCAAACCAGTCACTAGGGGATATGGGTCGCGATTCGCTTTTCCTGGTTTATTATCATTTGAATTGAGCACATCACAATACACTCACGAAGAAGCAACAGTTCTAATCTATTATTAGTGCAGATTGCAACTCATTTTCATCATTCTGAAACACAATCAAATTTTATAGAACATTTTCCTGGGCTGCATTTGGGAAGTTCTTCTGTCCTGTAAAATAATTACGCATCATCAGCTCCAAATGATTGCGCAAGATCATTTGCAGCAATTGTTCAATTTCAGATGAACAATCATCCATCATAAAGTTTGGAACTCGAGTTTGGTTTTCACACATTCTGAAATAAATGAGTTGCTGTTGTAGTCACTGGCCGTTAGAAAGCATCGACTGACTTGGTACTGTGATAATATTTTTGTTCAAAGTTTGTTGTCAGATAAATGGAAAACAACAACAGAAATGTCCTTTAAATACTTATTTCTGCTTCATGTTACACATCGACCATTACACTGTTTTGTGTACAAGAAAAATCAGGCAGCTGAATGCTGACTAAGGTTTTTTTTTTTATTTTATTTTTTTTTATGTTTTTTCACATTGAGTGTGTGTGTGTGTGTGTGTGTGTGTGTGTGTGTGTGTGTGTGTGTCAGAGATTTTCTCGGACAAGGTTAAAGAAACGACTCGGCACACAGGAAAATTGTCTTCGATATCGACGGAAGCGGATCTCTGAGAGCGAACGACGGTTAGTTGCTCCGTGATCACGCTCAGAGCCCCCCCCTCCTCGAGTTCGAACCTTTATTGTGACATATGCAAAATACAAGAATAACACTGCCCCCGATATTTGCATACCGCACCCCTGGTCCGGCCCCTCGGTGGTGATTGGTTACCTGGGTGTGCGCTTTGAACCAGCGGCACTTTGGCGCCTTTCGGTCTGGTCTACACTGTATCAACATATCGCAGACTTTGCGGACGACAAATGTCGCCTGGGCGCGACGGGTGTCCTCAAATCGTCTTTTGTTGTTCAACCGCTGTTCCCAAATTACTCGTTCCCCCTTTGTGACCGGATCTGGCCCTCTCTCCTCTGATCGCCCACCCGCCTTGATGTGTTAATTGTGGTGTGGGCTGCAACAGCCCTCCGCCCAAATGGCCGGCACCTTCTGAACAGGAATTTGGGGGTGCGAATTACGCACCCAGACGCTTCAACGTGCACAGATCAAATGAAACTTTAAACATGATACAATTTCGCCCATAGATTCCTC
>NW_017805548.1:1365533-1377925 GCF_001891065.2 Hippocampus comes
TGTGTGTGTGTGTGTGTGTGTGTGTGTGTGTGTGTGTGTGTGTGTGTTTGCGCAAGTGCCTGTGCGTGGGTGCGTGTAGCGACTTGCGAGAAGTGGATAGATAACATTAGCCTCAGCTGCTGTTTGCTTTCACTACTTTCAACACGCGCCTCTATGCTCTCAGACAAAGTCAGTTCGGTGTGGGAATACTGCTACTTTATTCCGCCTCATTGTCACATGCAAGAGGTCCAGACATATGGGGGGAGGGGGTATGTCAAGCTGCTCTTTCGGTAAGCAGCAGGGCCATGCACAGATAGACCCAAGTGATGCCTTGGTTGGGAAAAGTGACCTTTGCTTTTAGCCTAAAACAAAACACACACACACACACACACACACACACACACACACACACACACACAAACACACACACACACACACACACACACACACACACAGACACAAAAAATGTCAGCCATATATTCATCCCTGAAAGTGTTTTATAGCTGACGGGGATTTGTATGAGATTTTGCAATTTATAATTATAGTGCTGGTGAAAACATTAAATGGCTACTGGACCAACATTAAAGCAGCAACTCTTGAAAAGTCTTGCCTTCATACCTTTTTATACGATGAGCGACACTGCAAGCAGAAAGCAAAGCCTTCAATGTTTTATGCTAACGGAATCCATTATTTCAAAGTCTAGTCCATCTGTTTGCCAAATTGTCATGTTTAATGAAGAGAGATGGTTGGGGGAAGGGGGCAGACAGACGGCTGCTTTTCATTTAAAATCCGAATCATCTTGATATGAATACCTGAGGAAAAAAGCAGAACCGCAAACATTTTGCAGTATAATGTCAATATTTTATAATTACAGCCTCCTGTTCAGAGCACTCTTCTATGTAGGAAAAGTCACCTTCAATCATGGAGTTTTTTTCATGCAAGCTTATTAACATTACAGACTAATACGGTATACAATAGGCATAAAAAAGTCTTGACACCCCAATTCAACGTTTTTTGTGATATACAAAAAAAAAAAAAAAGACAAAGCTAATTTCAAACCCTTTTTCACCTTTAATGTTAGATATTAATTACCGTAGTAGGGGAGCGCCTGTGTATGTGTGTGTGTGTGTGTGTGTGTGTGTGTGTGTTCCATATATATATATAGATATATCTATATCTATATATATATAGATATAGATCTATATCTATATATATAGTGGTCTAGTGGTTAGCGCATCGCCTTCACAGTGCCGAGGTACCAGGTTCAATTCCAGCTCCGGCCTCTCTGTGTGGAGTTTGCATGTTCTCCCCGGGCCTGTGTGGGTTTTCTCCGGGTACTCCGGTTTCCTCCTACATTCCAAAAACATGTGTGGCAGGTTAATGGAACACTCTAAAATTGTCCCTCGGTGTGAGTGTGAGCGCGAATGGTTGTTCGTCTATGTGTGCCCTGCGATTGGCTGGCAACCAGTTCAGGGCGTACCCCACCTACTACCTGAAGACTGCTGGGATAGGTTTCGGCATGCCCAGCGATCCTTGTGAGGATAAACGGATGAGAAAATGGATGGATGGATGGATGGATGGATATTTAAACACCAACATATTCACTGAAACCACATATTTTCCAACAAAGGTCCACTAGCTTATATAATGGGAAGTGCCAAAGTTATGCAGTTAAAGTCAAAGTCAAGTTCAGTCTCATGATCACCGGGTCAAAGCCAAGTTAAGTCTTTCAGAGGTTTTAGCCTGGCAAGTCGCAAAATGGGCGATTGAAGTCTGACTTATGTCAAGTCATGACCAGTGTCTTCCATCTCTGGTCTTCTCTCGCTCGCTCGCGCCAACAATGATCTATTGACAACTTAAACATTGCTCGTTTTAGTTGCAATATGTTTTGGCACAAGAGCCATTTTGGATCTCAAATCTCAGGTGAATTGAAAGGAACAGAAAGAGAAGGATCTTGCTGTGTCTTATCACTTCATGACTACTACTCTGCTACGCAGTCTGAATGGGGTCACTTGCAGGTGAAGAAGAACATCCTCGAAAATTGCATCATTTTGCTAGGCATGCTCGCAGGCGATGTGGTATTTCACAGGTCAGTGCCTCTAATAAGTATCTAACTCTGAGAGACACCCACCTGATATCTGTGACCTTTGGCAATTGGATTTGCTATTTCCCTCCATGCCTCACCATCATGACCTAAACTCAACAGAACATCTTGTAAAAAGAGCTCCTCTTAAGAGACCTGCTGATTGATTGATGTGATTTCTAACCCTTAAAATGTTTTTAAAGAAGCTCTTCCCTGTGACCCGACGAAACATAACATACTACATTAAGCAACTTTTCTCACCCGTCCAACCACTATTTTTCTTAATCGTGACAAGCAACAAATGTGAAAGTCAGAAACGTGACTTGCTATGATGAACCCTGATGGAAGAATCCAAGAAATAGGACTCTTGGGTGTCTCAGACTCCCACATTCCATTCGTCAAAAGCATGATTCTAAATGAACTTTTGTGAAGACCAGCTAACAGTAGTGTTAAATACAAGCAGTAACACTGCCAATGGGCATGTTAAATATCATTAGATAGCATTATGGCCGAGTATTTATTGGAAATGTAGGAGTCACTGCCAGGCGTGGAACTGATTGAGAACAAAAGAATCGGGCATCATTTTAAGTTGAACAAGATTTTGAAACTTGAGGTCACCATTTTCATCAGCACATGGCCATATTCACTTGAATAATAGCCACAGCCAGGCTTCCTTCGGCGTAACCAGGCCCAACGGGGGTGGCCTGTTTAATTAAGATGGATGTCGGAGAGTGATGGCGACTGAGCCATGCTTTTTCCTTTTTTAACTGTGCTCTTACCTTTGGTTGCTGGATACTATAATTGTGTGGATTTAATTGACATTCGATTACAGTACAAATTGATGAGTTCCAGCGAAGTTTCAACATCACGGATGAGATGGCGCACGACCAGCGGGACCTCCGTGGATTGCTGTTGGGTCTGGCAGGGTCATAGTCGTCGACGGCAGTGTAAACAAAAGAAGGCCAGCTGAGCCGCACTGCACTTTTCAACATCCTGGAGGAGATCGCCGACCAGTTGGATCTCTGCGGTTGATGTAGGGTTTGGTAGCCGTTGCAGGCACTGTAAAAAAAAGCGGGGAAGGCGAACTGAGCTGTCGTGCTCAGTTAAATGCAAATAATGACGATATGTGGTTCAGAAAATGGATGGATGAATATCACTACTGTACTTGTTGGAATACATATATACTGTCGGGCTGGATTACATTGAAGGAAACCTCGGCTGCGGCTCTCATTCAAATGAATGGAACCGTGTGCTCATGAAAATGTTTACCCCAAGTTTCAACATTTATAATAAAATTTTGATTTTAGAGTTGAGGGGACTTCGGCTGGTTTTACGCTCGTGTATTTTAATACGGCTTTCAATAACGGCTTAAATATCGCACCGATACAAGTTACGTAATTTTTTTCCCTTATCGGGCTGAAAAACACTGTGCTTACCTTTAAAACATATTGATGAAATTAACTGCTTCCAGTCTTCACCAGTTACAGCCGCCTGACATGCTTGAGTAATGGCCACCTCACCTGCTTTTCAATGAATGGAAGAGCTCCAAATGTACATTCCATCATGACCCCAGTACTCCAATCAAATTACTAAGTGTCAAAGCAGGCCGGAGAATCGCCACACATTGAAAGTGCATAAGAAATGCGCGTAATGAATTGACTTAAGCGCGAAAAGGGGTATATGCCGCATGCTGAGGGACAGTGGGTTAACCGAATCATACTTCACAGTCATTTGTGAGACGAATGACTGTGCGAATGAATGGCAGTTTGTCTCTGTGTGCAGTACATCTGTAAGTGACACAGCATCACCAGTTTTATCACTGAACGTAAATCATGCGTTAATCAACAGTTTGCTCATTGAATGTGGCATAAATCACCGCCCTGATTGGCTCCCCTCTGTGTAGTCTGTATTCGTGAGGGACACAACTCTCTCTCCTGTTTTTACTTGTAGTGAAGTCTAAGATGAGGATAGGGATGGCCAGATCTGATCACATGATCAGAAAACGGCACTGATCACGTGATTTTCAGCTGATCCGGCATCAGGTGAAAAAGATGGGTTTTATTATTTGTTCTCAAAGCTACAAATTAATCCAAATGTGCAAATATCGTGCTAAATACAACAATATTAGCATAGTTTTATATTACACAATACTAAGTCTTTTTTTCTTTAGTCACAACGTAGTTAGTGTTATATGCACATTTGCACACACCTACAGACACGTCTCCTTCGCTGGGCACAGCGGTCCTGCAGGCAGAGACAGAGCGGTGGGTTTGTCTTCATCGCTTGTTTGGAAAGAGAAGTAAGCCCAAAGCTACTCCGAAAGAAGGCTCCTCACGAAACAGCATCGTCAATGAGCTCAGAGTGCGACAGACAGGTTAGCAATTGCGACACATCCAAATGACATAACTTCAAATAGAAGTTTAACGAGTGTAAATTATTTGGTCACAAATTAGCTTCTCCCCCATTGGTTGCATTTAACGAGGTCATAAATCAGTTGTGTCGTTTCCAGATGAGAGAAGTCATGCATGTACCCAACAATTACGTAGCTGCATGGACGTGTCATATTAGCCCGTGCAATGCCAGACATAACAATGTAAATGTATCGTTTCCCCTTAGCTAAATCAAATGTATCAAACAGAAGAATCGCTCATTCCATTAAGGTAATGCTTAAATGGGCCATTCAACCAAATTGGTAACATTTGCATCCCGAGGCAATTACATGAAAATACATTTTTATAAAGTGTCCTCCACTCTGATATGTATTATGATTAAAGTGAACATTCAATTAGCGTAAATGTCATGGCTATGGAGCCAGAACTTGCAAAATGTGTGCTTAAAAACCCACTAAGATTTTCAGTACAAAAAACTGATATGATAAAACAAGTTCTGAGATGAACCACGAGACATTCAAATGTTCATGTTGCCAACATGAGTGTATCAGAATAGGAAAAAAGTTTGAGCAAAGCTTTGCGAAAACTTTACGATTCATTTATGCCTTCTCTACTTGCTCACCCATAAAACTTTATATTCGCATGTCTGAGTTTTAAGTTACACAAGATTGGCTCTACAGCTGCTTATCATAAAGAAGAAAGGTAGCAGATAAAGGTACTGCCGAGTCGCTTCGGATGGCTCCCGCTCACCTTCCAGGAGAGCACTTTTATTTCTCTTGAAATAGTGACAAGTGAGTGTATTTACCCCAGTGCTGTCGCAAATGAATGCACACTGTTAAATGAGCATGCAATCAAACAAAAATGTTCAGAGCTTGCACAGACTGTGTGGCTTTTACAACTCTCCTGCAAGTCAAGAGCGAGTGTTCTGCAAAATATTTGTGACTTATATGTCCCCAGCAAGCGACAAGTGCGTTGACAGAGAAAAAAGTAAGAATGATTTGAACATTGACTCTGGATACACGACTCACAGTGAGCATAACATCAAGGGACTGTGGCAGACATGAATGAAAAGTAAGATTCAAAATACTCCATTAAAACGGGGTTTGGGAAGAAGCTGGGATGCTTCAAGAAGTTCTTGTTGTTCAAATGTCTTTTGTGGCGTATAACCATACTGTTTTTATATTGTTATTTTGATGTGTGGTTTTGGTCTTGCCGTAACGGTGGAAACTCCTGCTCCGTAACAGTGGAAACTCACCGTCCGAGCCCCACCTATTCGGGTTTTGAAGCGTTGCCAGCAGCACATCACCAGTTTGGGAGTATGGGCGGCCAAGGCAGCGGCTCTAAAAGTACCAAGAAGTGAAGTTTTACTGACGTACACTGACGCGGTGCAAGCTGGCATGCTTTACATTGGGTTAGCTCTGTTTCTACAGAGCATCGGAACGTTTCACTCTCTCAGAATGACTAATCGATTTACACTCAATGCATCTGTTACACTAATGGAAAAATTTGGTTATTCTTGGTTTGAGTGATCATGCCTGGAGAGGGATGGAGGGATAACGTCAGCTTTTCTTTTGTCATCTCCATTACTCTTTGCCGTCAGGTGACGGCAAGAGTTCTCTATGGATGATAGAAATAAGTACGTCATGCAGCAGTCTCACACATTTAGCACACCACCGCTGACCATGAGTGATTGCCAATCATGGCGAGAGACTGAAAAGGTCAGAAGTGAGGTTATATTTCTCAAATATTGATGGTGATGATGCATGTTGCTACAAGTGCAATCAAACATAAAAAAATTGGTGGCGGGGGGCTTAATCAACATAGAAAATGTGCATCTTACCTCACAGAAGTGCTTTTTGCAGTCCAAACTCGAAGTGCAGTACTATTAAAATCTTAATGATACCCATCCCTATACATGGGCCATTTTCATGGAATTTGATAAATTATGGTCAGGACACTTGCGGATAAAAATGCTTCTAATTTACCAATTTTTTTATGCGACCTCGGTTTTATATTGTATGGGTAAATGCTTCCAATGATGAAACAGCCATGAGTTTTGAAAAATTCACATTTTCAAAAAATAATGGATGATTTTTTTCGGCCATAATCATAATGGATCAATAAATCATAATCTTAAGGTCTTGAGAGTTCCTTATTTTTGTTCTTTTACAAATGGTATAAATGATGCGGTTAACCCCCGCGATTAGCATGGTTAGCATGTTCCCACGGCCCAGTCAGTAAAAAAAAAAAAAAAAAAAAAAAAAAAAAAACTAATACAATGTAGTTGCGTATTTGCAGCCGTTCAACAGTTACTGACCCACTGAAAAAACTCATGAGGTAAATGTAGCATACAACACTGATCCGGACACAAAAATGTGAAGAAAAGCTTGGTTATGTTGACACCAATGAGCCCTAATTTGGTTGACCGGCATACGGTCGGCATAAAAACTAGCTTAATTTCATTTTTTGTGTTTTGGGGAACCTCTCTGGGCGTTCATTGGCACGGAGTTGCCTCGTCTCTGACTCATTCGATAATTTGGTAACTATAAACGGGCACATCAGGATTTTCGTGCCAGGGTAATGGTGTTTGTGAATTTGGTAGATGCGCTATGTATTAGTGGGCGTTCCTGCCAAGCCTACCGGCTCGGGTACTCCAACAGGGATATGTTATCCTTGACGAACACCACCCTTTTCAATTTGGTGACTCTTCGGCCTGAGGATGTCCATGGCAGTGGAGCTTGGGAGAGTGGTGTTGTACATAATGAATAATTCTACCCACACTACGATGTGCTCCTTGGGGAAGAGGGCCCAGTATAGGGCTTCCCGCTGAGGCGCCCAGTCTTGGATGCTGGCTCTCAGCACTACAGACAACCTTTCATTACAGAAGCCAGTAGGTTATTGATATGACACAGCACGGTCAGGCAGAAATTTCTGTCTTTTGGACGAGGCTAACGCACCAACGTGTGCCGCAAAGCATTATTTGCCAAAGGTCGTCTTTGTTGAGTCCTGATTTTGGGAAAATCGCTTTCGTCTGCACTTATTTTGTTGGTGTTTCAAAGTTTCCAGTACAAAAGCAAAATGAAAGTCTGTCAGTGACAGACTGAGGGACTTTCTGTCGGTTCTGACGGACTGTCTATCACTGGTCGTTATCTGAGCCCTGAGCAACTGTGACGTCATTTTGAATCTACAGCAAGCGTCAAAATGGCCACCCTCTGAGATGGACAAAAACAGGTGGATTTTGCTGCTTAATTTGAATTTCACAAATGCAACATGAATGACAATGTTTAGACTAGTGGGGCCACATAGAAAGTATAATTTTAAAGAACATTTTGGACTTGACTTCCCCTTCAATGTTAGGAAAGAACATCAAATAACATTGTTTTTTGGTCTGTAACAGAAAAGATTTGAAGTGCATCAATATTCCTGGAAAATAAAAAGAGTGAGACTTCCACTGCCACGTACTGCACTGCATACTCCATTTACAATTACACTTTAGTCCACTACTGCTGAGTCTCTCCAATGCAGTTGTCAGTTTCCATATTTTATTTGTCCACGTCAGCAGTCAGACCTGTGGTCCCAAAATCTGCAGTCTGACAAAGGATAAGATCACAAGTGGGCTGCATCTGTGTCTGACTGTGAGAGGATGATGCTTGTTCACCTCAGAAAAAAAAAACAAAAAAAACTGTAGGGAGTGTTCACTTTGCCATTATTATAAGTTTCAGGTCACTGGTGAACATTCACAGTGAAAAGAAGATGAATGTCAAAGAAGATTTTAAACACCAAGAGTCCTCTCGGACTTCATGAAAAAGTTATTCCGTCTGGGAGCAAAATTTAAAGTTTTATACTTTATTTAAAAAATTCATTCATGGAAAAGCATCTTGGTACCTGGCGAGCAGTTCAAGTAAGATACTTTCCAACTCACTGTTAAGGTTGACTGGAGAACAGGAGCAGTGAGTGGATACATGACAAACGTTGACACTGAGAAAAAGTCTTCAATGTCGGCCCTTCTGTGCCTTTAGGGCATTTCCCTTCATACATTTGTGTGGCAGCACATTGTTATGGTGTTCAGGCAAAATTCAGGAAGTCCTGGTGGCACTGAGGGATATGAAGGGATTTTTTTTTTTTTTTTTAATCTCACCTGCTGTCCTCTTTTCACTTACCGGTGGTCCACTCCATATGTGTTTATGTTTAATCTTTTGTTTTACATTCCAAGATCAACTCCCAGAGCTTTAGCAAGCGTGGGTAGCTGTCTTTGTTTGTTTCACACATGACTTGCTTCAACATTTGCCTTTCACTATCTCTTGCTAACACAGACAAATACAGCAAAACAACACATGCACATGCACAAACACATTTCTTAATCTTTGGAGAGACAGACTTTGGCATGCAGTGCTCACTCTTTGGAGGTTCCATTATATTTTCCTTGCTTCAGCAACCTTGACTCTCATGTGTTTTACTGACATCATACTTACCAATTGAAACCTGCAAATGCTGCCTCCCGGATGTCCGTGTGGCAATTTTCCAAAGTAATATCAATTATGATTGAGTAGATTTTCCATCAGTGCATTGAACGGCAGTTGCCTTGGGAATGATAGGTACAAGCTTGAGCATATCAGTACATTAGCAACACTGAGTCACATTCCTTTCTGGTACCTCAACTCAACTTAATTCATTCAGCATTTTCAAACAAACTTTGCTGCAGCTGTACATGGAGTAAAAATCAGTCATATTATAACAACAACAGATCCATAAAATACAATACATCAGAAGTACCAGTACTTTGAGAAAATACACAGAACATGTCTGCTAAATCTAAAGAAAGTGGTGGACAATGGTGCCTTGAAATACAAGTTTAATTTGTTCCGTGTCAACACTCTTATCACTCAAACTTGTACCAGGAATCACAAATCATCTTTCGTCATTGAATTGAACAGACTTGCAATTATTTGTTCCAGCTGCCCAATAAACAAAGTCCACTTTGTTTTTGGGGAAAATATTCACCGAGCAGAATCTAAAAACTGGGTGAAAATCTAATTGTCCACTGAACCTATTCATGGGTTGCACCACCTTTGGCAGCAATAAGTGAAATCAAATGTTTGCGACAATGGGTGAGTAGTCTTTCATTTCGCTCTTGAGAAATTTGGGCCCACTTTTCTTTGCAGAATTGGTTCAAATCCGTCATATTGGAGGATTTTCTAGCATGAAATGCCCTTTTCAGATCACACCGCAGCATCTCAATACGATTCAAATCCGGACTTTGACTTGACCACTCCAAAAACTTAATGTTTTTTTTTTTTTTTTTTTAAGCCATTCAGGGCTGGACTTGCTGGTGTGTTTTGGATCGTTGTACTGCTGCATGATGCAAGAGCGCTTGATTTTGAGGGCGCAAACTGATTGTCGGATGTTCTCCTTCAGGATTTTCTGGTGGACAGCAGAATTAATTGTTCCATAAATCACAGCAAGTTGCCCTGTTCCTGAAGTAGCAAAGCAGCCACAGACTATCACACTGCCACCACCATGCTTCACTGGCATAATGTTATTTTAATCAAATGCTGTGCCATTTTTACCCCAGCCACGTCTTCCAAAAAGTTCCATTTTTGACTCAGCAGTCCACAGAATGTTTTCCCAAAAGTATTGAGGATCATCAAGATGTATTTTGGCAAATGTGAGACACGTCTTTGCGTTCCTTTTGGACAGCAATGGTTTTCGCTTGGATATTCTCACATGGATGCCATTTTTGGCCAGCGTCTTTCTTATGGTAGAGTTGTGAACACTGACCTGAACTGAGGCCAGCGAGGTCTGGAGTTCTTTGGGTGTTGTTTTAGGTTCTTTTCCAACTTCGTGGATGAGTCGTCATCAAACTTGCAGTCATTTTAGCTGGCCGACCACTCCTGGGAATGTTGGCCACTGTTCCCAGTTTTCTCAATTTGTGGATACTGGCTATGACAGTGGTTTGCTTAGCACGAGAGTCTTGGAAATGGCTTTGTAACTTTCCAGGAAAGAACTTTTGTTTGACTGTATTGTCTTCGGATCGTGGCATGATGCGTTTGTTTCTTGAGATCTTTTAGCCTACTTCACTTTGGCTGAGAAATTCTATTTATATGATTTCTTGATTCAACAAATATGGTGCTCGGGTATTGCCTGTGAAATTGAACTCAGCTTTCCTAAAATTGTTGTTAGCTAGTTTGCGATTTAACAAGGGAAGACAATTACTTTTTTCCACACAGGGCAGGCAGTTTTGGATTTGTTTTTGTGCCTTAATAAATTAAATTGGCATTTAGAAACTGCATTTTGTATTTCCTAAGATAGTCTCTGTGTGACATTAAAATTGGTGTGATGAACTGAAACCTATGTGATAAATATGCAAAGAACACAAAAAACAGGAAGGCGGCTAATACTATTTCACAACACTGTAATGAGTGACTAGTTATATAACCAAGAGAGGAGGAAAATCACTTGGAGCGAGAGAAGGTGCCTGGTGTCTAATTGGATAAGTTTCATCCTCGAGGCCACATACAATGTCCTACCCTCTCCATTTAACTCACATTTGTTATGTGGTGAAAATGCAGTTTGCTGCCAGTGTGCAGCCCCAGCAACCCTCCAACACATCTTGCAAAACCAGCCTAATTCAAGGAAGATACACCTGGCGACACAATCACGTGCTGAAGTGCTTGGCTGCTGAACTTGGTAACAAGACGGTCGCCAGCAACTCCATGCCTCTGAATGTCCAGACTATCTTCTTACAGAGAGCCTTCATCCGGGGAAGTGGGGAATCAGAGGACCAAGTCAGCACCTTCAGAGGAAGGGCTTCTGAACATAGGATTTGGGAAATGCCGGTAAACCTCAATCAGAGGCAGAACTAAAACGAGCAGTGATTGGGGTCGAGTCAAGTCATTAGTTTTCAGCTAACTTTGGACTGCGGTCTGCTAGTGTCCCATATCTACCACAGTGACGCTGATATCACCGGAGCCACTGGCGTTGTGTTGTGTTGGCAAGTCAAAATAATATCCCAAGTATTTGCATTTTTCATCATTTTCAACCATTTTGGGCAATGTGAAAAATATCCGGAGCACCACATGGTGTGTGGCCACAATGATATTGCTCAGTGATGCATAACAATTCAGAACAGTTGGCAACTCATCACTGATCATTGTTGGTGGCATGGTCGTTGCCTGGTTAGCATTCCGGGCCATGACCTTCCTGGTGGTGTTTGCATGTTCTCCTCGTGCCTCCCTGGGTTTTCTTCCACGTTTCAAAAACATACATGGTATGTTGATTGAACACTCTATATCAGTGGTGTCAAAGTCAAATGGACGGAGGGCCAGATAAAAAATTTTGCTGCAAGCCGAGGGCCGGACTGATCGAATGTTCATTGAAAATTTTAAAAATGACCACACATTGTTTATTGAATCAAATTTAATTGACTGAAAACCTAACAAATACATTCCAATATGGTCAGATAAATAAAGCAACATTTTTTTATGGCTATGTCAGTCAGCTTAATTTTCAACAGGCACAAAAAAATTTCCTTTGTATAAAAATACCCATAACATGAATGAAAGAAGCCGATATTCAAAGCACTATCAATAGTCCATATTTTCTCTTTTAGCAAAAGTAGGCTAAATTTACTTAAAAGAAAAACAAATAATAGTACAGTAATTTTCGATCATTTACTCGAATAAAATATTTTTAAAACATAATTGGATTGAAATACAACAAAATAAAGTGCAAAAATGTATAAACCAAAGACAACACTTTCTTCAAGAAGTAACAAGCAGCGAAAGCAAATATTATACTTTAATTTTTAAACTTGAACTGAGTAAAAACTCTTAGTATGTGATTGCACAGTATATTATAAGTAATATTCACTTCTTTGAGGCTGAGGCTGATACCCGGTGGTGTCTTAACTTTTCTACAAGTTCATCAATATTTGGGGTCAG
>NW_017805548.1:1378210-1395979 GCF_001891065.2 Hippocampus comes
TGTCGTCTCAGATTACACTATTTCAATCGCGCCACACTTTCTCCGCACAGAAGACACACAGGTTTTCCAGCTACGTCCATGAACATGTACTTCGACTCCCACCTTGTTTAAAACCCCCGGTTCTCAGTGTCCGCCTTCCGTTTTGCCATTTTTGATGGGTATCTGAAAGCTAATGTCACCGTTATGGGAACGACTGCTAGACTAATAAATATTTAAATAAAGCCACCGACTGCTTGGCGCGTCACCGTTGCATTGTGGGAAATGTAGTATTGGTGCGTGTAAAAGCTCTGCGGGCTCTCGGCTTGCTGCGGTCCGCGGGCCGGTTCTAATAATAAATCAGTATCATCCCAGGGGCCACTGAAAACATTCTCGCGGGCCGGATTTGGCCCGCGGGCCGGTACTCTGACATATGTGCTCTATATTGTCCTCACATGTGATTGTGTGCGTGAATGGTTGTTTGTCTGTGTGCCCTGCGACTGGCTGGCAACAGTTGAGTGTGCCTGTTGCCTGAAGACAGCTTGGAAAGGCTCCAGAACCCACAACCCTATTCAGGAAAACACACAGACACACAGACACACACATTATATACATAAATCGATAGATAGATAGATAGATAGATAGATAGATAGATATCTAGATAGATAGATAGATAGATAGATGAGAAATAGTGCTTTAATTTTGTTATTTTTCTGACTGTAAGCTTTTGTCGAGTAACAGAATTGACGTCATCCCAGAGAGTCTTTTCACAGGTCCAAAGACCGGAGCTATTTGCAGTTTAGACAATTGTAGTGGAAATGTCCGCCATGAAACCAAGCATCTCTTCTGTTGACCTTTTAGCGCTGTATTATAAGTCTTCGGTTCAGTGGTGCTGAGAAGGTTTTTCAAGCAAATCAGTCAACGAGTGTTCAGAGTCCTTCGGCTTGATTTTGCCTGAGGGTTGGTTGTCCACCTGGGTAACATTCCTCACTCGGTCTGTCTTGCTTTTGGAGACTTACATGTCTGTGAATTTCAGGAGAGAAATTTGACCTGCTGTTGTATTTGGTTCAACAAACATATGATGTGTTTTTCATCTCTCGGATGCTGATGAATATGAATTGAATGTCTGAGTGTATTGTGTTGTAATTGTTGCGTCTCTGTTCTGCTTCAAATGCAGATTCATATGCAACATCCATTTTGTGCTCAAATTAACCCCAACAGAGTATCCTGGAGACATGTCTCTACACCAGGGATCTCAAACTCAATTTACCTGGGGGCCGCTGGAGCTACGGTCTGGGAGAGACTGGGCCGCATCAGGTTTTCCCAAAAAATGCATTCATTAAAAAAACAAGAAAAAAAAAATTATATATATTTCTTCAATGTTTTTGCTTCTGCTAGCCTACACTTTTTCAGTGCTGTGGTTCCACACAAAAAGCTCTGATAAAACATTTCACTGTTCTCAAATATCTTATTTTTTATTTTTCTACACTAAATCAGATGAAAAAAATAAACACAATTTCCGCTGGTACTAGATCGGCTAAGGGTCCTGTGCCTGCATATGATGTCGTACATGGCACAATTAGTAATTGGTTGGAAGTCAAAAACCATGGAAACACAAAGTGTTTGTGGTGTCAGTTTAATAATAAATTAAATAAATAAAACATTTAATAAAGTTTGAAAAGTTTAGCTATTGGCGAGCATGGAGGTAATGCTAACACGGACACATTCACATAAAACTTCACTTGTGTGTATGGAATAGTGCTAGCTCTGTGTTAGCGTCTTAGCACTAATTTTCTCTGTTCTTGTGCATGTGTAACATCAGGTCTGGTGCTTCGGAGCACCCGGCTCCAGTGACAGCCACACTGGCGTGTTGTTTGTCTGTTTAAGTGTGTATTCAGCAGCAGAGGGGGGTTGTTTACATCCGTGGTTTACACGTGTGCTCAAGCTGGTAACGGGCACCGTGGGCACGGTCACGTTGCCGCGTGCTCCGAAGTTGTCGGCCTTCAAATGAGACGGACCTAACTCTTCAGCACGGAGGTAGTGCTTACACATACAGCATCCATATCAAACTCGCGCGGGCCCGACCAACATTAAACGTTCATATCGCCCGAGTAGGCAGCCTTCTGCAAGTGCTCTTCAAGAGCCTTGCTTTTTTGTTCTTTTTTGTTGTTTTTGTCTTTTGTTTTGTCACATTTTGTTTGTTGTTTCATCGTGTGGACCTGATATGGACTGTTTTCAGCGTTTTTTGGCCACGACATTCGTCAAAGGAGAAGTATCTGTGCTTGGTGGTTGCGCCTTCTCGGCAGCACGCCTGTACCAGCACAGATTTTGATTGGGAGGAATGTCGGCGCCATTGACTGTCGGTGCTGGACAGACCTGGGGCGCTTGTGTTTTTTGCGCCTGTAATGGGCAGCATTTTTCACAACCCCGTTTTGTTCAGTGGAGATGTCGGCGCTGTTGGACAGTCGGCGTTGGTGCGGCTGGATGGATGGCTTGAAGTTGAGGATGAGGAGAGAGGAGCGTTGGCGCAGAGCGCCGATGCGTATTTGGAACCGAGAGTCGCCGCTTGGAATTGAAATGGATTTCCATGGGACAGGAGAAGTGAACCAATCTCTTTTTTCGTCAATGGATGCTACAGCTTGTTGACTTTGAAACTTAGCTTGTAGCCAACGTGTGCACATTTTGAGCATGCCCTCTCTGATCCACTGGTGAAAGGACACTTTGATTCTCTTCTTTCATCTCTAACTGCTTCAAACAACAAAGCGTGTCCCGGAAAAGTGGTTAGGACTGCACAACTGTCCGTGTTTTATGTTATGTGTTGTGTTTATTATTTTACTTTATGTTAACTGTTTTGTTAAGCGCTTTGTTACAGCTGCCGCTGTTGTGAAAGCGCTATATAAATCAGCATGTATTGTATTGTATTGTATATCAAGGCAAGGGCCTCAAACTAACTCCCTGCGGACCACATTTGGGCTACAGTTTGAGACCACTGTCCTACGCATATATTAGCTGATGTCATTTAAAAACAGCGTAGTGACATTGCTGAGCTTTTGACGTGCATGGATTTTTAAACTAGTCCATATGGAACCACATACAGATTTTGAACATATGTAGAAATTTTTAAAATGTGAGTGACCCACTCATGACAAAAAAATTGTCACGTGTTTGCTTACTGCTCTTATAGTGTGTGGTGGAGTCGATGCTCACTACACCTCACACACATTAGAATATGCCCATTGAACACTGTGAGTCTGCTTCCCCAAACCAGTTGTCTACAATAGAACCAAGGAAGAGCTGTGTGATGCAGCATGGTGCCACAGGGCCCCTAAACCGCTGGAAAATAATCGGAACAAAAAGTAATAGCAATGGAAGAATAAATAAAATAATCTATGCTCAAGGTTAGCTTATCTACAGTAAGTCCAACATTGTGGTTGCTAACTGTTCATGTCGTTTTTATTGTGGTGGAAGGCTTTTATAACATGTCCTCACATGTTATAAAAGCACTTGCTCGATCATTAAAAGAGAATACAATATACATAAATACATAAATTACCCAATGTCATGCATTCAAAAATGAAAAGACTTATGATCCATAAAAAGACCTTATGAGTCATACAGCCAACTTCAGAGAGACTTGTGTTTGCAATTAAGATGGGTGACATTCAGCATCTATTCTGGCAGTCGGGCCTCTTGAGTGATCCTGATCTTTCAGACCGGTGTCGGGAGCCGGAGGGGGACATTTCTGTTTGCTGTTTGCACAACAGAAGCCGGTCTGGTGTGGCCAATACCTGACCTTTTCTTTCCCTTTCAGCTTTTGGTGGTCGACTGTTTAGCATGTCTGCCTCACAGTGCAGAGTTGCGGGGTTCGATTCCCACTCCAGCATTCCTTGTGGAGTTTGCATGTTCTATCCTCGTTCCGGCATTGGGTTTTCTCCGGCGTGGCAGGTTAATGTAACACTCTAACTTGTCCCTAGGTGTGATTGTGAGCACGAATGTTTGCTTGTCTTCATGTGCCCTGTGATTGGCGGGCAAACAATTCAGGGTGTACACTAAATACTGCTCGAAGACAGCTGGGATAGGCTCCAGCACGCCCCGCGACCCTCGTGAGGATAAAACAGTTCAGATAATGCATGGATCGATACTTCCAATTGTTTTAAATCGTATCTCATTACCTAATCTCAGTGTGTTAAAATAGTTTGTCCAAAATCTACTTTCAAGATTGTTGTCACTGGTATTCCACAAGGTTCGGTCTTAGGTCCAATTCTGTTTTGTCTTTGTCTTCATACATATAAATGATCTACCATTTGTGTTTCAAAGGTGCAATGTATCATGATGTATACAGATCATATGGTGATTTTTGTAAAGGCTTAAGACCATTCTGAGGCTGCTGAGCATCTCACAAATATTACAGTATGTAAACCGGTTGAGTAACTTTCATTTACAACTTAATGCTTCCAAAATTATTGCTGTTTATTAACCAAACAAATGAATCACACTTAGAACCTCATGTTTTTATTTCTGAACAGAAAATCCAAACTGTCAATTAATTTCAATCAAGAGTGCTTGACCGATTGTGGTCGACCGATAGTCCAAGAACTGGTCCCAAGTCGACTGCGGTGGGTGTAGGGAGAAATCTGGAGAGGGGAAAAAATGTTTGTGTGCATGTTATTAATACCGGTACATATTTTTGTGTTAGTGTACCCTGCATGCTAAGCATCATATCAGTCTCACGGCCACAAAAAAGTTTGTCTCCTTTAACCGCGACACAGGAACTTCAGCAGTCTGCAATTGCAGCTGGCGATGAGAGCCGCTGAGATTTTTACATTTTTTTGTTTATTGTCATTCACTGTCTTGTTTGATCTGCAATGAACTTATGTCATTGGCTAAGAAAGGTAATCTGGAGTGCCAGGAGCAGCATTTTAAAATGGTACACGCGAGCTACGATAGTGATGTTTCTGCACTTAACATGCTACAAAAGTGCTTCCCTGTGTCAGGTGTCCCACTAATGTAGGCAGCGATTTCCTTTTAACAAATTCACGCTTGTCTTGTATCTAGTTTATTTTTCTGTTTCGTTCATGTTAGGGTCCGATATGGTTGTTGCTCATCACGGCATGTGTATGTGCGTGTGTTTATGTGTGCACATACATGAGTGCACATCCAAGGATGGGCCAATAGTGGGAGGCTGGCTGTTTGAAAAGTGGCTCTTCGGTTAGAAAAGGTTGGGCATCACCCATTTAAATACTTAGGCATTATGTTCATTAACAATTTGACTTGTAAACATCATCTTGAAAAAGTGAATCCAATTCTCAATTTCACACTAGCAAATTTCATGTATCTTATTAATGATTTGTAGACAGAAGCTGCATCAGTGTAAATGTTTTCCCTTATAATGTCTCATGTTAATTACTGTCCACCCACCTAGGGCAAGCCAAGCACTTAAAATTATTGGTTTAAAACATGAAGATCCTACCATCATTGCACAACCCTCAATACATACAGGTTACTAAGATGGGAACACATTTTACGGACTGCTGCCTTGTATATCTGTCACGTTAGCCCAGGGGTGTCAAACTCATTTCACATGGTGGGCCACATACGGCCTGGGTAGATGTCAAGTGGGCCGGACCATTAAAATGATACCATACTTTGCTATAAATAACCAAAACAACATGTCTTTCCTTTGTTTTGGTATAAAGAAGCACAAGAACATTAGGAAAATGTTGAAATTAAATGAACATATCTTTTACAAAACATTTCATGAAGCACCTTACATTTCCTTCGACAAATGTGCAATTTACTTTTATCATTCACATATATGCATTGCAACTGATCCCACTGATTGTACAAACTTTAACAAGTAATTGGTTTTGAAAAATATAGTAATGCACTTTAAGATTAAACGAGATTCATAAAGAAAGGAAGTTTTAAACCATTTACACGTGCATATAAAATCTAAATGTAATCCCTGCCTACACCTTACAAACTAAGGAGCGTGCTATTAAATGTGTAAATGTGAGAGTGCTATTGATAGCGTCTGCTGTCATGGGTCTGTCTCAGTGATGGACTGAGGCTGCTGTTGTCTTGTTCTCTGATCAAAACAGTGTCCCCTAGCGGATACTCAATGAATTGCACCTTATTAAAAATATTTATTCTGTGTCTTTTATGCATTTTCTTCACTTTTAAATTATCCCGTGGGGCCTGATTGAACGGCCCGCGGACCGCATGTTTGACACCACTGCTTTACATAATCATCTCGCGGGCCGGATTAAAGTCCTTTGCGGGCCGGATCCGGCCCGCGGGCCGTACGTTTGACACCCCTGCGTTAGCCCCTCTTCCACTCCGTAGCCTCTTATAATTTACATCACCTGCAATGAGGTTTCGTCTTTTTTTTGTTGTTATTGTTTTAGAGGGCAGGTTATGAGTGGAATGCAATCCCACAAAACAGAGTCCAACCTATTTCAATACAATTTAAACAAATGGCTAACTGACAATCAAATTTGTCTACATTAATACCTGTCGTCGGGTTATTAGTCAATTAATTAGTTTGTTAGCTACCGGTAGTTGCGGTTTGAATATTGCAGCTGTATTTTGTTTTGCGATCAACTTTTTTTTGTTTTTTTTTTAAATATCAGGTCATATTGCCATGTTCTTTTTGGCAAGGGGACTACCAATGGATTTTGGCTGTACGGATATTTATGTGGATTTTTGCCTATAATTGTGTGCATTTCCATTTCATTGCCGCGATGTTCTCTAATCTACATTGTCCCTCGATTGCAAATAAAGAGGAAAGACAATAGAAATCAAGAATCTCAAATGAGCACTACGTGTTGACAATTTTTTTTTCTCTTCGTGAGATATTAGTAAATCTTTGATCCATTATCTTTTTTTTCATTCCATCATTCCGATTCCCAAATATCCCTCATCCTCCCAATTGTCAACACAACAATCCAAAGCAAACAGAACCACCACACACAAAGGCATGCCCTGTCGTACAAGTTTGTAGTTTATATGAATATCCAGATATCAAATTAAAAACTACAGTGTCGAATAAGTAGCTATGAGTCAAAATGCATTATGCCTCCCCCAACATCTTGAACATCAGACTTATCATCAGTAAAACACCTCACCACTGTAAGATAGTGTAGAAATGAGTCTCTGAATAATAATTCTGCTCTATAATCATAACAACAACAGTTTCTCTCTGAAGCATTTGCAGATACATTTCAATCAGGGATGTTTTGCAATTTCATCAAAACCTCCAAGTCCAAGCAGCACAACCTGGGTAAAAATAGATAAATAAATAAAATCAAAAGGTCGGGTGGGTGAAGCTAAAATTGGCATCATCTTCACTTTCAAGTGGACAGCTAATCTAAAAAGGGACTGGTGCCACGTGTAACTTCCAAAGGCAGGAAAAGATCTTGGTAGCAACTGCATCACGTTGATTGACACTGAGGCCCAATAAAAGACCATACTAAGTTATAAAGGTGGAAAGAACTGTGAACCTTCGCTGTACAATAAACACCACAACTAATCCTCAAATTACTAATTTATAAAAATTATGACATACATTTGTGTATATCAGAGGCGATTGCTCTAAGACTGCAAGGGAAGCTCAGCTTCCCCTAAAATGTCAAAAAATAAGTGATCAAATGCGTGTACATACAATTGTGTGTACATGTCATTGACTAAATATGCGCTACAACGCGCTCAAGTTTTTTTCCGAATCAGCTGCTTATTACTGGTTATGACGCAACTCACTTCACATTCATTCACAGCTTCACTGTGCTTGAAACTTTGTGGACGCTGAGCGTCTGGAGAGTTCAGTGTAGACGAGTCATTGGACAAATGCTGGTTTTGTCCCGCCCGTCGGATGCTCAGCGTCTCTGGGAGTCTATGGACAGTGGGCGTTTTATTGTAGTTGCTGTCGTTGTAGGACACTCGTTAAGTCCCTGGAAAAGACGCCTTGTTGGTATGACAGGGTCACAGATAATTTTCTTGAAAAGGAACGGAGAGTAGAATCCACGTATAAATAAACGGACACATTTTATGATGTAGGCCGAAATTGAGCTTCCCCTCCTTGACAGACCAGCATCCGCCACTGGTGTATATGTATTTGCTTTGCTACATTTGCCACATCTAATTAAAGCTATTCTGTCCCAGCAAGAGGCAGTATTTGAAGACTCCTGACTTCTAGTTAGGGTGACTTGTCAGTGTTGTGCTGGAAATGTCATAATATTCGATTTAAAGTCAAGTTTTGGACTTACTTGTGAAAACAGATCCACGTTGCCGTTCTCTTGAGCCAACGTAAATATTTTGTAACCCCCCCCCCCCAAAAAAAAAACCAGTAACCAATTATATTCAAACAGTGCTAAATCTTGTCACAATTTCCTCACATATGTACTTACTCAAGATGAAATCCGGGCCTGAAAATTGAACACAAATAATAAAATAATACAAATAATTCCGTTGTCTGAAAAGCAACAGGTTGACTGCATCCTCTTCCATCTCATGAAAGAGCATTTCATCGTGCTTCCTGGACACAGATAAATGAACAAAGATGCATTATTTGTACTTAATGCAAATTTCCTGACCAATACAGTGAAATGTGTTGATATCCTGTGGCACACCTCATGATATTTCAGGCTATGTATGTGCTATGGCAAAGTGGTTGAGAGTCACTGCTCTTGAGGGACCAGGCAACCTAACAGGCTCATTCTCACTCCTACATTATTAAAGCCTTTGGATACCGGAATGCCCACATGTTTTTATTTTAGTTTATTGCACTTGTCATATTTTATTGTAGATTCAGCTATTTGGAGGGAATTAATTATTTACAATGCTGCTCCCTAAACACTTTTGAAGGGTTTCTTTCTTTTGGCTGCCTTATATAATTGGCAGATGCCCTCTAGCCCCATCTTTTCGATTAGCAGATGTTTCACTCCCGTCCATGAGGTTGTTCTACTTTCTTCTGTTTCATTCTTGCAAAAATACAGTGTGTGTGTGTGTGTGTGTGTGTGTGTGTGTGTATATATATACACACACACACACACACACACACACATTATTTTAACCATCCTTGGTTTGTTGAGCTACTTAGCTTCTTGGAGCCTACTGACTATATTTTCCTTTTTTTTTTTTTTTTTGGTTGTTCAGATCTTCTGACTCAGGCTCCACATATGAGAAAATGAATGACAAAGTTGGATCCAAGACTGTTCTGAGTTACCTTTATGTCTGTCCAACCAACAAGAGAAAGGTAAGATGCTGCATGTTTTTTTAACCCTTATTTATTTTCAGCCTCTATGTGAGGACTAAAATGTAGTGATGGGTCCAGCCACACCAATGCGTTGACGCATGCGTCGGGGTCACAGAGCAATCCACGTGTCGGTGCGTGTGCTGCTTCATGAGATCACGTGATCAACATGTGAATTGCGTCGGCGAAGCCTGGACTGCCAGGCTGCGTGACACAGTCCAGGCAGAGTCGACTCAGTCCAGGGGGCGTCGACGCAGCAAAAGCCCGCCACACAGTGTTTATAAGGAAGTGCGTCTAGCTACACGATGCCGCTTGCCGAAACAAGCCAGACCTCACCCTCGCTCGAATAAAAATACATATTTGGGCAAAACGGAAAACACACAGATTGTCAGAAAAACGTGTCCGTCTGACTTCGAGCGTCGTGTCGGCTGTCATATAATAGGCTATTATTATATGAGAAGTGCTTTATGAACGTTTGTACTGTACGTCATACTCCAGTTGATTGAGAGGTCCCGCCTATAAGGGGGAGTTCCAGGAAGTGACTGCGAGTGAGCACACCGCATGTTTGATGACTCTGTCACGTTGTTATTAAAAGTCACATAAAACATAAACCTTGTCTGCTGACCATCATTACATCAGCATCTCCTTGTCTCACCAAGTGCCTCTCGGATTTTTGACGTCTTATTCCATTGTGTGTGTGTTCTCCACAGCAGGGGAAATAGCATGCACGAAACACAACAGACTGAAATATAAAACACTAGAGCATCTTATTTTTCTAAATAAAAATTTGTGAAGACAAAGCCCTCAAGCATCCTCATTCACATGATTTTCACATTATTGAAACACATTGAATGATACAATATGAATGCATGGATGTGAACGATATTGTCAAGGGTCAAGGTCATCTTGTCAAATATGCTTTATGTATGACATGCAGCATAGATGAAATTTCTTCCTCTCAATCCTCAGTGCAAATATGCATGCAAACATGCTGTGCATTAAACACACACAGCTAAGAAGGTATAGCAGCTACACTGTATAAAAAACATATGTAATCTGAACAGTATAAACAGTATAGACGATATAAACAATATAAACAACATAAACAACAACATAAACAATGGCACTTGTGGCTATTGTGGGTAAAGTGAGGTAGTGCATTGTATACACTTCATCAAATCAGTCAGTTCAGTCTGTAAGGCGGGTTGGCTGCAGGGATTTTGAAGGTCCAGCAGGTGGCAGTGGTCAGTGACACAGTATCAGCACAGTATCAACACAGTGTGTCAGCGTGTCGACATGTCTCATGAGGCCTCATGGACCCATCACTACTAAAATGAATGTTTGAAACTTCATCATTGATTAACATCACAAGCTGTCTGAAAGCTCTTTCAATTTACAACTTGAGCCGCATGATACTCTAAAAGGTCTGGTATCAAATATTTATTTTGTAACATCTGTCTCAAAAATCTGGATGAAATGAAATACGCACATTATTGTTCCTCAAATGGTAGTGTTAGCCACCTTCGTAATACAGGTGTCCAGTTTTTCGTGGTGGAACTGTAGTTGTAGGACCCCAAAAAGCAAGGAACAGGCAAGGAGACGCAGGGTGGAGTGACCAAGATGTATTTAACAAAAATGCAAACAAGAGTGCACTGGAAAATTACTAACGAGAAGTATTCAAACAAAGTCCTGGAAATCACAAGGAAGCCAAAGTAACAAAAGAAACCTCTGACAGAAAACAAAATGTGACAGGAGCGAATCACACAGATGCTCACATATCGCGCGCACACTCACAATGACCCAACAAATACTGACAGAACTCAGGGAACTAAATACAAGCAAAGTGACAAGACAACGAGAAACACCTCGACAAGACACAAAGGGTCGAGGGAGCTGATTGGTTAAACACAAGTGACACTGATGACGAGAACAGGTGGCTGTAACGGAGTGATACGTTAAGCTTGTTAAATTATGCAGAAGTGAGACAGTACAATGGTGACCAAAAGGGCACATGAGGGAACAAAACCAAACGTAAGCAAACAGAAACATAACAACAGGTGCTCCTTGAGTCACAAATGTCCAACTGACAAATATTTGTACAGTGGCGAAGCGAGACTTTTATCCTTGGGGTAGCCATAGGTGGCCAGAGCTATCTCAGGGGATTCACAAAAAAAAAAAAAAAAAAAAAAAACTTGGAAACGTTATCAATTATCAACATCCATTTTTATATTGAATAAAATTCACACACGTGTATGCAAGCATCCACATACAGAGTTACTCACACTAAACGTGTGTGTGTGTGTGTGTGTGTGTGTGTGTGTGTGTGTATATAAATTGTTCTCTTTTTTGAATGAGTTGTTCACTCAGACACCCCTTTTATACTCATACTGGTCTTCCGTCAATCATGAATGAATTTTATGTTTCCATGTTGAGTTTTTGAAACCATCAATGATCAGTCTTTTAATCAACATCTTTGACCCAGCCTACGTTTTAATAAAATACATTTTGAAATGCATTATTTGGAATAAAATAAAAATACAGTTATCTGTTTGAAATATATCCTGTTGTGCCATTTCTTTCACACTGAGTCACTTGTGATACGAGAAGGCATATCATTGCTCTGGCACCAGAGTTGCTCACTTTATTTTAATATTTTTTGTGTATCTGGCTAATGGCTGCAACATTTATTCGTAAACATATTAAGGATATGATATTTCAAATAAAAGTTATTGATGGTCTATTGGTACACTCGCCTGGCTTGTGTGCGGGCAGCTTTGGATTGGTTCCCACTCAGTAACAGTGTGGATGTGGGGGTGAATGGTTGTTCGTCCCTATAAAACTTGTATATCACTCCTATGATGCCATTTTATCATATTTAAAAAATATACAGTATACCGTATTTTCCGCACTATAAGGCACACTGAAAAGTCACCCATTTTCTTAAAAGCTCCCAGCACACCTTAAAATCCGGTGCGCCTTGTATATGGTCATTATGGTTATACGCCGGCCCCCAAAATGGCTCCTTGCTGGAGACATGCTTACAATGTTATACCTTGCTGTTGATTCAGTGACCTGTGTCGCTGCTTTATTGAATAACTTTGTGTTGCAGCTCTGAAAAAAGGAGAGCTGTGGTGTTGTTTTTTTAAAACACACACTTTATTAATGGTTTTCACAGTCTCAACAAATACAGATATGTCTTTGTCCGTCTCCGTGCCTTCTCTTCTTTCGTTCGACTCGAGAGGCGTTCATGACCGCCTCCGAAAAACGTAAATTAATGATTCCTTAAATGAAACTGCGAAAATTGAAAACAATGCATCAAAACAGAAAATCAAGCGAGTAAATCACAAAATAAATTGTATAGCTCCCCCCTACAGAATTTATTTAGGTATTTCCTCATTTGTGAATACAGTGCACAACAAAGGAATAAATAACAAACACTTCTGAGACAGTCCAGTCTCCTACATTTTACTGACATCTCAAGTCAAGTCAAGTACAATTCTATTGTCAAATGTGCGCACAGATGAAATTTCCTCCCTCTTAAACAGATAAGACAACATTTGATCGTTCTGTTGGTGCTACGCTCAAGGAAATGCAGTCATGAACGCCTCTTGAGTCGAACAGAAGGAGCGTAGCTCCATCTAGTGGATGCATTGTAGATTGCGCCTTATAATGCAGTGCATCCGATATATGAAAAAAATTACAAAATAGGCCATTCATTGAAGGTGCGCCTCATAATTCACTGCACCTTTTAGTGCGGAAAATACGGTATTTCAAATTATTCCTCCAACTCCTAATTTGATGGCTCTAATATTTTCAGTGTTAATTGTACGCACCAGTGAGACAGTGCCGCCGGTTTCAATAGATGCTGTTCACCATAATTGACTTTAAAGGATACTCACAACAGAATTTAAAAAAAAAAAAAAAAAAAAAAAAACCTTCATTAGCTCAACAAACTGAGCGATGATCATTTTAGCCGATGATATCATAGCCAGAGCACAAGCCTTCAAAATGATGGTTCTTTCCAGAACCATCATTTTCGAATTCAAATTTTGAATTCTCGTAGTCCTAAAACATACCATCTTACTGAAATCAATCTTGTTTGATGAGCCCAACGTTGGGTTGTGGCCGAACAGCTACAAGAGCGTTGAATGTTAAAATTAAGTAGAGGTACGAGAGATTGGTGATGTGTCAATCGCAACTGTTTTCCTTCAAGTGAATGACTGGAGCAGGCTCTTGATTGGGAGCCCATTTTGTATTTTTTTTCCTCTTCTTTTCTTCTCTTAAAGCTACATGCGATTGGATGTGTTGGTCCATACAAGGCGGAGGGGGGGTGGTAATAGGCACGCAGCTCTGTGAGCTCATAAACTGGAGGGAGGTCAGAGATGAGAGCATCGCTACACTGTTAGGATTTACATGCACTGTCACAAATGTTAAAAATAAATAAAGAAAGAAAGAGTGCATCGAAAAAAGAAGTCAAATGTAGACGCATTTTAAAGTTAATAGTTCAAGGGCAAAGTGAAGACTTGGGAAAATTTGAATTTCATATTGGGCAAATTCCACAAACAAACTATATTAGGCAAAACCATACCGTTCACCTGTTTCTTCAGTGAGAGAGGAGTGGTGAAAAGACAAGCCACGGAACCGCTGTTAATGAATGTGCAAGTATGCCTAATGCAACAGTTGCTGCTCCAACAATAGTGAAAAAAAAAACCCAACAACTTTTTTTGATGTTCTTTTTTTATTTGTATTCCATTTTTTTAAGCACTTCATGTATGAGACCTAATGAAGCAATACAAAATATGTGCATTCAATATAATGTATATTTTAAATGAATAATTCATTTAACAAAATAATTTGGTTATAAAGGGAAGCAAAAAAAAAAAAAAAATTGAGGATTCACTTGGGATCCGAAAAATCTATTTTTCAGGACCTGAGCCTTAAAAAATGTCTGTTTACAAAGAGCCAAATTGCCATTTCTATCAGAGATGGAAGACTCATTCTGGATAAATCACACCGTACCGGATCGACTGGGCTTAGTGTGTGTCTGCTAGAAGGTTTTGCACAGTTGTTGTCGCAATATGGTCAATAACCATGGATAAAGTCTTAATCAACCACATTTAGCAATTGTGTTTGCACTTTCTCGCTTCCTGAATTGCATTTTCAGTTATGTCTTCTTGTTAATGTTTTTTTTTTTTTTGTTTGTTTTCTGAGGTGATATATCATTAAATGAGACATTAGATTTCTAATCCTGAGAAAACTTACACATTTGTTCTGGCTGCATAATGTTCTTGATTTACATGATTTAGGACGCCATTTTTTCAGCCAGGGTCTCCATTTTCGATAAGATTTCAACTTAAAAATATATTCATGAATACTATACACTTATAAAGAGTATAAAACATTGAGTCATTGATTTGTATTCAGGTATACATTGCCATTCAAAAGGTTGGGATTACTCAGAAAATCCTTACATTTTAAAGAAATGCAATGCCTGTTCATTTTCTTAAAAACAGAACACAATGTCTAGAACTGTATTTCTAATTGTTATCGTCATTGATAAAACAGTGAATAAGACTATTTTTAAGTGACCCCAAACTTAAGAACATCATTTTTTTTTCAAGCCAAACAAAACTGTATTTTTCATTCCGTCATGTTATTTTAAAACAATGCTTCTGTCATCGCTTCTGTCAAGAAATTTAACTGGTTGTCCCATCCAAAAGAAGAAAAGAAAAACAAATAGCTTTTTTTTCTCTCTCTCTCTCAGATTATGGTGTTGACTGATCCTGAGTTTGAGAGCAGTGTGCTAATCAGCTCTGATGAAGGAGCCAGCTACCAGAAGTACCGCCTCACTTTCTACATTCTAAGCCTATTATTCCACCACACTGAGGAGGACTGGGCCTTAGCTTACAGTCACGATCAGAAGGTAAGATTGAGCTACATTTGATTCTTCATTCGAAAATAGCAAAAGGAAGGGTTTGCCACACCAATGTAGTTGTCAAATGTGGTCAAACTCAGCCTCGCTTGTGTTTTATCTTCTTCCCCTACTTGTTTTGCCCCTTTGTATTTTTGGCAGTCTAGATTTCCTGTGGCACTGCGAGCCTCATTTTTTTTTTTTTTAATGTTCTGTAATTGCGATCACTCTGCTATATCCACAAAAAAGATGTTTTCCCCCACAAATCATATTCTTTCTTACTATACTGTATAATACATGATGTCAAACGTGTCGGTGATTGATTGCTGGCTCATTTTGATCCAACGCGGTCTGACTCCTGAAGCACAGGGCATAAGATAGTTTTGCAATTTCAAAGAGCATACATATTAGATGTGGAGTGAGCAAGTATTCAATGCATACAGTAACTCTGTAAATTGTCCCCCTATCCAATGATTCCACGGCCCACGGTCATTTATTCCACACATTTGTCACAGAAAGCCTTACAATGAAAAAGCTACTCTGCACGGAAAAATGAAATGAACGTGTCAAACAGTGTTGTGTAAGCATGAGTGACAATATTAGAAAGCGAGACAAACGGACCGAGAGACAGAGCGACAGAGAGAGAGAGAGAGGCTGCTGGCGTCTGCACCTCATTTGATTGATGGAGCAAACCGCTACATTCAAATCAAGCTTTTGAATCCATGTTTCAACATGATTTCCTCGTCATGAGCGAAAAGGCTCTCGTCAGCTTCCATTGTGCGTTACACTGTATACAAAATATGCGGTGCATCTGGCATACCATCAAATTGGGAAGATAAATAGCAGCCACATAGCCACATCTCACTGAATAAATACACCTCAGTAATGAAGACAAGATAAAAATCGAGCCAAACAGTTCAATAAGGCTGCGTGGTGGTATTTGGCAACTGGGAAGACAGTCAGGTCTGATCCATGCTGTCAGATGCATTTTGTATTTGCATTTGCATCATCATTCTGAATCTGGCACCAAAAAAAAAGAAAGCACCAGAAGCTGACTGCCTCTGCTGCACTTGTTTTCATTCCGCACCGAATGTCTCATCTGCAGACATCCTAAGGGTGGTTTAAAAAAAAAAAAAAAAAGTTCTTCATTTAATAAATCAAAGAATTTACGCCAATGTTAGTGGTCTCTTCATTCCCCCTCACAGCCTCTACCCTTCATTTTGACATTCAACCCAGCAGCATGCAGCTTTTAAACGGTCATTTTCAGCGTGTAACGAACTAATGGTTTTCAAACTGCGTCACTCTGAATTTAATCAGCAGTGTGTTGATGTTAGGCAAGGGGAAAGTGGGGCTTTTAGTACTTGCGTGCAGGGGTGAAATTCTATTTTGTACAATATTGAAATCCATGATGGGGGGATAGAAAGGAGCAAGCTGTTGTGTTATAATTCTTGATTTTTGTTTTTAAAAAAAATCAGGTCGCTGTCTTCATTGAGCATAATTATTTATTTTAGATGATAAACTCACACTGACCTTTCAAGACTCTTATCTTTTCTCAGTGAGCAGTTTGCGGAAACAATTACTGATTGATCTAGACTTTAGCTGGCAGAAAAGAAAGTCTTTTTTGCAGCCGCCAAGGGACGGTATTATATAAACGCTCTATTGTGAAAGAAAAAAATGACACAAACTGAAATGCTGTTTCACAGAGTGTGTTCCCAAATTAATATGCACATACGTTTGAAACAAAATCAACATTTGGATTTATTTTTGGTGCGAAGCGTGTGAATTTCTTTGTCCTGTCAATTGAGTTCACTGACAAAAAAAAAAAATTCTCAAAATAGACAAAATTGATCATTAATTCCCTGGCTGAGCCTAATTTAAGCAACATTTCTTGAGGAGGGTGTTCCACATTATTCGGAAAGTCATTTAACCTTTAAGCATATTGGGTTGGACAGAGGGCTCTTTGTGCTGATGAAAAGCGTGAAATGGTCCCCTGCCTTGTGGAAAGACTGAAAACATGACATGAAAATCATCCTACTGTTAAATAATGTGTGTGAGAATTATTCATTCATTCATTTTCCGAACCGCTTTATCCTCACGAGGGTTGCGGGGGAGCCTATCCCAGCTGTCTACGGGCAGTAGGCAGGGGACACCCTGAACCGGTTGCCAGCCAATCGCAGGGCACACAGAGACGAACAACCATCCGCGCTCACACTCACACCGAGGGACAATTTTAGAGTGTTCAATCAGCCTGCCAAGCATGTTTTTGGAATGTGGGAGGAAACCGGAGGACCCGGAGAAAAACCAGTGGCGGACCCTGAGGGCCAGCAAGGCCTTCGCTGCTGGCCTAAACATTAATTTACTTTTCTGAGAATAACATAAATTTGTTATTTTATTTTCATAAATATGTTAACAAAATTATTCTCTGTATTCTTTACGTCATATTATTTCCACTTAGTTGAGTGGCTTTCAATGTTATATTAAATAACATTGAAAGCCACTCGAAAAATAACTTATTTATTATGGTAGAGTTTTTAACCAATCATATTTCATCTAGCTTGTGTTGCCAGGTTAATTAAACTTGCTCGGGGCCTTCAGATTAAACAGAGCAGGCCCCTGTGCGCTGTAAATGAAC
>NW_017805548.1:1396884-1402094 GCF_001891065.2 Hippocampus comes
TTGTTATTGTTTGGTTGGTGTCTTATATGAAACTGCGACATTGCGCAATTTATTGGACAGACTTGTTTAAGATCACACAGCGTAATTTGGGTGGCATTTTCTTTCGTATTTTTAAATCATCTTCTTATTTTTGACTATCTGTAAATGTAGTTTCCTGCTCTTAATTGTGAATGCATACTTGATGGTTTTAAATGCTCCTGAAATTAAGTGCTGCTTGACGAGCCGATACAGTATTGTGTTCATAATATGTGACGTCACTGAAGGCCTAAGGTTGAAATGCACGGCCCGCCACTGAGAAAACCCACGCAAGCACGGGGAGAACATGCAAACTCCACACAAGAAGGCCGGAGCTGGAATTGAACCCGGTACCTCTGCACTGTGAAGTCGATGTGCTAACCACTCGACTACCGAGAATCAGATTATGATTTTTTTTTTCTCATAACGTCGTGTGAAGGAATATTTTTGTCGGGAAAATGCAATGTATTAAGGGAGCATCTGTTAAAAAAGCCACTGATGAGCAGCAGGTATTTGAAGCCGCTAGTGTCTCTGGAGTCTCAATAAAATCTCGATGGAGGGTACTCCAAATGCTTGCAATCATGCGTGTTGCTGAATTTCAACAACCCCAAGCCAATCTCACGAGGGGAAACGTTTTCACTGGGCTCAGAAATACTAATGTTCAAATCATTTTTTTCCCTCAGTGATACTTTGGATGGTCCAGTTGGATTCAATTTTGGATGGTTGGTGGATAGCCAAACCAAGCTAAGCCAAATTTTGTTTTGTACTTTTTTCAAAAGCAACCACTGATCAAAGTGCTGAGCAGAAGTAAAGATCATGTGATTTTACTTTTTTTTTTTTTTTTTTTTTGATTGGTAGATGACCCCCTCGCGAAGCGTGTGGGACATTTCTCCAATTGTGCTGTTAAGGACATCTGCTGGGCTTAAAAAAACATTACAGGCTCTCTGGATGAGATTGGAGTGCGTTGCCTGAGAGGACAGAGTGAACATCACATGACTAATTGAAGTGCTGACTGAATGAAAGAGAGGTGGATGGCACGCCAACCGCCGTACATCACAGTCGCCCGTGTGGGTCATATGATTTTTCTTTAAGCGATACGCGCACCGACAAATGTTTTCGCTCAATGAGCTTGACACATGTGCTGAAAGTTCTGAAAATGTGTGCATTTTAATTCATCAAACCCTTACTGTGGATGGTATGACAAACAATGACTTCTCAGTTTCAGAGGAGATGATGTGTGCGTGCGTGCGCATGCCTGTACATGCACAGGCCTGAATGAGCCTTGAAATAGTATATGCTATAAACATGTTTAATTTCACTGAAATATACCTTTTTTTGTCCAAACTTTGTGTGGCAGCACTTTGTAACTCTGGAATTAAAGAAGTGAGACAAAGGTTTATGTTGTTTTATCGTTCTACATCATTGCATAATTATAATTCAGCTATTCATAGTCATTACTATGGTACAATATAGAGCTCAATAGACTTTTTTTTTTCTCCCCCATTTCACCACCGTCTCAATCCGTGCACTACATGAGGCATAACACTAAAGGGAAGTTGCATTTATGGTGGTGGGGGTGGGGGGGTTGTAGGCATTTCTCGATGGCTAGCCATTGTTAACTGTAGTGATAGAAATGAACCAAGGTTTTATAACCAAGTAAGCGAAGGACTTACGCAGTAAGAGTAATAATGGCATAGGAACCAAATTCAGACAAAAGGAGCTTATGTTGTTTTGTCTCCGGTTGGGAGTGGGACTACTGACTAACTGTTGTTATCTAATAACGTGCAGTAAACTGGGATGGCATTACTTATTCGGTTCTTATTTCTGTCATCGTGGTTTTAAAGTTTTATGTGTCTCAGTGTGCTATTTTAGAAACCTGCCTTGGAATACAGCTGAAAACTAGTCCGGCGCTTTACAGTGCTTATTCTTGTGTTGAGTAGCGTGCACTGTCCCAACGAAATAAATGAATAAATTATAAATAAATCAATACTGCATTTCACATTTTACAAAAATGCATACTTGTTTTTTGGGGTTTTTTTGCCTGCCCAGATGGATACATTTGCTTGTTTTTGTTGGACTGCAGACGCCATTTCCACACAGTCTGCGAGTAGGGAACCTTATCAGAGAGTTCTTTGATGGGCAACGTGTGATTGCAATGACTGTTTGGTGTTGTGTCTTTGATATCAAACCAATGTCAGCCATCTGTTAGGGGTGGAGTTCAGCAGCCACCACTGGTAGTCAGGGACCCCTTTGCGGGGACTGCCAATTCTTGGGCAGAGACACTCAGAATTGGACAAATTCAAATCAGCTTGTTCACAGATTTGCACTCAAGAGATTCACCTATTTGCATACAGACAATTGAACAGTGAATTTGCCATAAAAAAAAAGTATAGAAATTCTGCTTTGGAATGCAATGTGAGTTTCCAGGAATCATCACTCGTTTGTAAAAATGTCTATGACACATGAAATCTGGCCGTGCACTATGGGACGGCGGGCAAAACAGTGGCTCTTATGTGCATTGGGAAGCGCACCGAGTCGTTTCCACTCCTGTGCTACAAGAAGTGCTGCGTTTGTGTGAGCTCTTCCCTCATACTCCAGACGAAGGCAAAAAAAAAAAGCAGTTTTCCTTGTCCACACACAAACACTGGATAAACACCTTAGGAAAATCCATTGCGTGAATTTTACAAAATGTCTGCTCAACACCAAATAGCATGGAATACATTTTTTTTTAACAATAAGTAAAAGCTAATGACGTGGCCTAACACCTGAACAGATTAAGCGATTTCGCAAATGAACAGATATGTCCCAGAAGATTGTCGTCACATTTGTGATAAGCAGTAGGCAAATTTCAAGCCTTAACAAGAGAATGTTGAAACAGTTGCACCACCAGGTTAAACAGAACTAAAGTCACCTCTCATATGTGAGCACACTTTTACTCAGCATGGCAAAGTGGAAGTGAGTACTGAGGAAAATTACCCGTCATATAATAGCTGCATGTCAACATGCAGCAAACACAACAGATGGAGTAACTGCTGGTACGGTAGACATAGGCTTTTGGTAATCCATTGTCAAAACAGCAGATGGAAGAGTCTGTAGAATGTATCAATAGAAATGAGAAGAAATTTGCATAAATTACTACTAGAGAAACCACAATGTACCAGTGAATGTACAAGTGATTGTAAAGAGGAGAAAAATTATGTCATATGACTACTCTTAATGATGCACAACATTGATACTGGACTGTTACTCTGCCCCAGCGATGGGCAACTGGCGGCCAGAGGACTAATTGGCCCTTTGATGAATTCCCGCCTCACCTAACATTTTTTGAAACGACCCCCCTCCCCCCGCAACCCCCCCCCAAAAAAAAACAGTGATTAACATGAGACAACAAAAAATGTTTTCCATGAAAAACAAGGGGAAATGGGGAAAATAGGTCTCGTGAACAAAGGGAAAAGTCCTAAATTGGAAAAAAAAGGGGGGGGGGGATCCGCAAATATGCAAATCCATAGAGGTTGACTGTAGTTTTAAGTTGTAATGTCACCAATCACCACTAGATGGGCAACATGTCTTAGTTTCGCTTACACGAGGGGCCTCTTCGGATTCTCTTTTTTGTCGAGAAAATTTCCTTTTTTCATCATATCCGAGCGAGATGACTTTTATTTTTGGGATATTACCCACAATTCTTTACGGCAGCAACAGAGCACTGACGTAGTTGAGAGATTGTGCAAAGATGCTCGAGTTTCACACTCAAGACTTTTTCTGTTTGTCACAAGTGAATAGTCAAATAGGCCAAGAAATATATGTTCAAACTAAACACACACTCACACACACACACACACACACACACACACACACACGTGACACTTAAATAAATTTTTTTTTTTTTTTTTACATTTTGTCTCGCACGCTTGATTTGCACTAATGATGAAATTCCTCTTATCTTTTTAAATGGGTGAAATTGCAATTTTTTAAGTTGCCCACTTATAAATATCAAAATATGGAATTTGTTATATAGAGCTCTGATAATATTTCCCCCCCCCCAAAAAAAAAAAAACTCCTTCGAATATGTTCCATGTAAACAGGTGTTTCAACTTTCAAAATCAGAAACAAAACACTGAAAATGAATTATATTCAGACCCGCGAGAGTAGTTCTCATCAGTCTTCTGAACTATAATGAAACACTATTCTCATTTTGGTGCGTCTGTGCCAAAGCTTATTGATCTGTCAACTAAATTAGAATAAAATGTTTCCACATACCCCCTGCAGTGTGCTCACATACTCGTCATTGCTGTTTGGTGCATTGGGTTTCAAAGTACTGTAACTCTGAGATGGCCTACTGAGTGAGTGGTCACTGAACGCATCTCAAGCCAATGCAAGTGAATCTCACTTTTCTTTTGCTTTTCCATGCAGCTATCGATCGTTGAATGTGAGCACTTTTTTTTTCCATGCAAAACTGACGAAAATAAAAACCCAAAACACAAAAGTGTGTTCTTCATGTCTTGAAATGAAAACAAGCATAATGTCTTACCACCTTCACTCAATGGGTGCACGCTCCCACGGCAGGTGCTATTTTTTAAAAATTTTTTATGATACATTGGCACAACTCCAGAATGAACCCGCACTTGTGTCCCTCAAGATATCTCAGGCAGAAAAAGGAGCCAAAGCGTACTGGTCAGGGAGTGAGGGGCATTTTGCTCTCATACTGGCCAAGATGCCAGATGACAATCGCTGAGTAACGTAAATTCCGGATTACAAGCCGCTACTTTTTTTCCACACTTTCAACACTGCGGCGTGTAATATGAAGCGGCTTTTTTAATTTATTTTTTCCCATCGCGGGAAAAACATGGACCAATAAATGAATGAGTCTTTCACTGAGGTCCAATGAGATTGTATGACTAATCACAACTTCCGCTCTTTTTGCTGTAGCGGGGGAAAATGTGTTACCCGGTAACAGTCGACCAATAAAATGAATGAGTAGTACACAGGGGTCCAATGAAATTGTATGATTACCGGTAATCACAACTTCCTTATTTCAGTCTTTCTTCTAAACCTGATCAACATGGACAATACCAGACGAAAAGCATATGATGCAGCTTTTAAACTAAAAGCGATCACTCTGGCAGTTAAACAAGGAAATCGAGCTGCTGCCTGTAATCTTGGCATAGACGAGTCGATGGTGCGCAGGTGGAGGCTCC
>NW_017805548.1:1402578-1414738 GCF_001891065.2 Hippocampus comes
GTGCAAATGCATTTATCATGCTCATAAAAATATGGAGATTATTTTAACCTGAAGAAATTTTGTGTTTTTTTTCTGCGGGGGTTCAGCGGGGGACCGCGTCAGCGGCCTCACCCGGAGGCGCTCCAGGCGGCAGGGACGCATAAGCAAACCCCCGCCTACTCATTGGCCAGCGGTTTATAGTACGGTGAGGCGCATATAATTACAAAATTAATTTTTCTACATAAATCTGAGCATGCGGCTCTTAATCAGGTGCTGTCTGTAGCCCGGAATTTACGGTATATCACATTCCACGGGCTACGACGCAATTCAAAATAGGCCATGACACACTACATTTGTCTGCAACACGTCTGTCTGGTCAAAATCAGGCTACGTTCATGTAGTTTGACCTTGGCATTAGTCCCCCACCTGAAATTGGTCAAGATTGTTTGATTGTTGATGCACAGAGGGATTTTAGTTGAAGTGACATTGCTGGCACTTGCTCACGGCTGACATTCTTTGATCTCTTGGGTGTTGCTGAGATCAAGTGAACATCTGTATGTCTGCAAATAAATACTTTCTCAGAGCCGTTCAATCCTGTGACTTGACAACAGTTATCTGTTGTAAATAAGTCAGAGCTCAAAAGTCTATTTTGCTTTTATTTCTGTTCTCCATGACGAGAAGTGAAATAACTGTTGAAATCAGTAAAGCCTCCCCAAGCCATGCATGACTGGTGACATTATGGTTTTCTTTCATGCATATAATAATTGTTTGTTTGTTTGTTTGTTTGTTTTAGTTAAATTCTTCCAGGACCGTATTTTCCACACTAGAAGGCACTTCGGCGTATAAGGTGTACCTTCAATGAATGGCCTATTTTAAAACTGTTTTCATATGTCGGGCGCACCGCATTTTGACGTGCATAGAATAGAAGCTACAATAGTGGCTGCGGTTGAGCTATGCAAAAGGGAATACAATACAGCTTTATTTATATACAGCTTTCACAACCGCTGCAGCTGTAACAAAGCACTTTACAGACCATTTAAAAGACTACGTCCAAGAAATCAGAATATTGATCCGTATACAGTATAAAGTGCATCGGATTATAAGGCGCACTGTCGGTTTTTGAGAAAATTGAATGCTTTTGGGTGCGCCTTATAGTATGGGAAATACGGTACTCTGTTCTGGGCTTTCCAAGATCAATTCAAACTTGTGTTTAGGTGTGAATGTGAATGGCTGTTTTTCTTAAAACTGTTTATCCTCATTGGACACAATGAGGATAAACAGTATAGAAATGGATGGATGGATTTACTCTGGGCGTGGGACTGCGTGTGTGCCATAAATTCTATCATGTCACAGATTCATACGTGATAATTTACACACCAGGCACATTACTATGACTAGTTGTGGAATATTTAAGACAAGAACTGGGTCATATATTTTGCACGAGACAGAGATAATAACTGTTTCATTTGTAATTTCTGTTAGGGTCCCCAGGAAAATAGTTTTCAGATCCAACTTTAAACAATAAAAATAAACAAAAACCATGAATCCGTAGCTCAACTTTGATTGACTCATAACAATCCCAACTAGAGAACTACTTGCTGAGAAAAATAATCTACATCAGCGGTCCCCGACCTTTTTTGCCCCATGGACCAACCGGTTTAATGTCAGACAATATTTTCAGGGACCGGCCCTTAAGGTGTGGTGGATAAATGCAACAAAATAATATGATACGACCTGCATGAAAACTGTGGTATTTTCGAAACATAATAATAAACACGAATCATGACACGAGGAACGTCCTATCTGGGCTCAACACTCTTTGGTCGCTATGGTAATGTTTAAATGTGCCTTCAAAATAAGATACAGTCAAACTCCTCTACAACGAAATCATGTTTGCAGCAAGAGATTTTTCACAACAGGGGTTTTTCACTGTAGCAAATTTAATCTCAGATGTAAGCATACACACACACACACACACACACACACACACACACGTATGTGTACTCTATTTTTATTCCAATAGTGCATAAGTATTGAGCACACACTTATTTGACACTTCATATTGTCAGTGTAGAAAGAAAAAAAGGGAAAGATATTTCAAAACTTACGATCAGCATTCACTTTCACCTATATCAATTTCTTGGATAATGTCTTTTATTTTGCTTCCTCCGTCTTTCATTTTGATCACTTTTACCCTCTCTTCCAGCATCAGAGCTCTTGTCTTAGCTGCTTGACATCAAAAGGTCCGTTTTGTAGCCATTTTAGCAATGCAATGTCCATGCTTGTCTGAATCTAACAATAACAAATACTTCCTGGACCCAGTGGATTTTCTTTCCACCATCTCACTGTCTCTAACTCGACCTCCCCTCGATCGCCACCCAAGACAGCGTCGCTCAGCTGATGTCATGCAATGAACTTTTAAGCCGGGACGCTTCGTAATCCTCGATGGCCATAGTTACCGCGATGAAACTCGCCTTCTCTCTAATTCGCGCTCCAGTTAGCGTAAGGTTTTTAACAGGATAACAAGTAAAGCATTCCAGGAAACGTTCGTTCATGTGGCTGTCCGTTGAGCCACAAGCAATTTACTCTGAGCAGTTAATCGGATGCATTCCACTCTATCTTCCACGGATCTAGCGACAGTATCTACACACATAGACAGTGAGGTCCCTCTTGGCCAATTGGAGGCCAGGATGATGCTCGGTAAGCCAATGGCAGAGCAGCTATGAGTATGTTGCGTTCAGGAAACTCGCAGCTGTGACCGAAATAAACATCGTTCACTATGTAAACCAGTGTGGTGATTGCTGTTGCCATTTCCGAACGAAGCAATAGAGGTCGCTGTTGGATTAGACTTCGTTGTAGTGAATGTCTTCACGAGGCTGGAGCAGAGAAAATGATTTCATATAACGCAACAGGGGGTTTTTCGTCATATGGGGGGCAGGAGAATGGGAATGGTGTTAATGCATGAAGATTTTTTCACATTAGGGGGTATTTTCACCCACCTTTTCCCCTTCCCAAAAGAGTTTCACTGTACACCTCAAAGTGCATGAAAAATACGACTCACCATGGCCGCATATCATGCAGAGTGGGCTTGGTGCATGGCAATCTCCCGTTGAGAGAAATCCGTATTTTGAGTAGGACTCCTGAGCCTGTCTATTAAACGTAGCCTTCTTTTTCTTGGAAGCCGTCGTCTCCTTTTCTGTCTCCTGGCTGGGCCTTTTCCCCTTCCCAAAGAAACTTTCCAAAGACCTTTGCTAGCTCCTGGGTTTCATTTTACGGTAACCTATCACGTGACCAAGAAGTGCACCTTCACCTGCGTCAAGAGTGACATACTGTAGACGGATGTAACAGAGAATCTAGTAATTTTTCAAAATAAAACATAGTTCAGATTCCGAAATGAATAAAATGGAAGTCATGTAAGTTATTAATTCTTTCTGTGCGGCCTGGTACCAAATGACCGAAGGACCGGTACTGGTCCGCGGCCCAGGGTTTGGGGACCACCGGTTTCATTAAAAGGTGATCTAACATGGCGGTAAAAATAACCTTGTCCCATTTTTGTTGGCACGGGTTGCAACCATAAAAACCCGAGATAATGATCAATTGCTAAAAACAAATATAGTTTATCAGTTTGAACATTAAATATCTCATCTCTGGAGTGTATTCATAAAAATATAGGTTAAACATGATTTGCAAATCATTGTTATTCGGTTTTTATTTATCTACGTTAGGTCCGAACCTCAACCCAACTTAACTCAACTCAACTGTATTTATAGAGCACTTTAAAACAACCATCACTGTATACAAAGTGCTGTACATGGAGCAAATATCATATTTACAACAATTTAAAAAATAAATTAATAACAAAGACGCTAGAAAGCATAAAGCAGCAAAACTAAGATCAAGTCTGTGTCATGCCAAGTCAAATGCCAAAGAATGCAATTTAGTTTTGAGACGAGTTTTAACCTCATTGGATTTGGCTCTGTACATATATCCGACCGACGCGATTGCCTCATGCATCACCGGCCAAACTGCCTCTCATGTTTTTATTAACACCCGCCAAAATGAATTTGAAATTGGTGGTTATCGTTGAGAACCCTGTTTAATATACTGTAACATGAAGGGTTTGGCTTTACCTCTGCTTTAATGTAATTGAGACTGTGCCCAACCTCTCTTAGCAAAACGGGACCAAATTCATTACTGTGTCGGTACTGATACACCTCTGAGCTTTTGAGATTGCTCACTGGCTCACCGTCTGAAGCGACAGAGTTCAGAAAGTAGTTTAAACATGTGAGCGGCCACTGTTTTGATGTCATCCTCCTACCTAGCTACATTAGTAGAAAGCAGTATTGAAATGTTTTCTCTTTTAAGATGCGACAGCTAGCATTCCCACGTTGTTTAAATCTTGAAATGTCAGGCCAGGCTGCAGTAGGGTTAGGGTTGGACAACACCCTATATTAAAGAGAAATTGAAACATTTCTACACAGGAGGCTGCTCTACTTGTAAAATACTACTTTTGATTTTTGAGTGAAGAAATCAGGAGGTTGTAGAGTCAAGAACCTGTGGACTTGACCAACACTGTCTCAATCTGAGTTGTAGGGCTTGGGGGATGGAATGTAAGGTATCATTAATTGAGCAAGATTGGAAGGTGCAAAGCCATGTAATAATTTTTGAATAAGTTACAAAACCTCAAAATGACATCTCAGGATGAACGGGAGCCCGCGCACGCTGGCAAGTGCCCACATTATATGATCAAACTGTCTCGTTGCAGTCTACAGCAGCAAAATTGGGGGGGAAGAAAAAAAAACAGTGTTACATTGCACAAAATAAATGTTTCAGAAAGAACTGTACACAGTTCAATAAAAGTGCAATATAAAATATAGCATTCGCAATACAGTATATTGTAGAATAAATATAATAAATTAGCAATAGAATAGAAAACACAGCAGAAGGTGGCTGTGCTATTTTCGTCTTAGTCAAGAGTCTTGCTGTAGAATTTTTGTACTAACTGCATGCATCAGTGTATGTTAATATTCATATTGAATGATATATTTTGTGTAATTTGATTCCATTCAAAGGCAGGGGTGATGATATGCGGATAATCATCTTTTCCTGTGGCCTGCTTTACTTGGAAAAGTCCATTTCAAAAGACAAAGAAGTAGCACATCTCATCCCCCTTCAATCCTTTGCTATGCAAACATGATTTAATTCAATCCACCCTAATGATGTAAATTTATGTTGTTATTTCGAGCTGAATTATCTAATGGCCCAACAAATTCATAAACATGGGGATGTGTATTCGGAGAGAATATTATTTCCGATTACTTTGACAATTATTCCAAGGATTCACACTTTTAATCGGGAGCAGAGGTTTTTGCAAAATGCCTTCCAAAAGGCACTTAATGATATATATCTATATATATATATATATATATCTATATATATATATATATAGATATATATATATATAATGTGTATATATTTTTTTCCAAACAACCGATGTATGAATCCTTGATCGGTTACATGCCTTTAGGATTATTTATTCCCATTCTAAATCAATCCAACCATTCCTTTTCCTTTATCATCCTTCGGGTCTGCCAAGGCCGATCCCAGGTCGCAAGGAAATCGCAAGGCACATGTAGACAAACAATTCCCACCTACATAAAATTGACAGCATAGTGTCAAAACCAAGGCCCGGGGGCCAGATGTGGCCCGCCACATCATTTTAAGTGGTCCGCAAAAGCAAATTAAAGATGACAACCTCCGTGACTTATTCCATGACTTATTCCATGATGTAACAACTAAAATCTGTATCAAAATTTCAAATTCTCACGTGTAATAAATAAGTGACATATTGTAAGCATTTTCTTGTTACCAAACCCCTCATGACAGTTACTTAAACAATAATTGAGTTATTCTTGACTTATTTATCCAGTTTCAGTCATCACGGTCCTCCAAGGGAAACGGTAATTGGAATGTGGCCCGCGACAAAAATGAGTTTGACATCCCTGATTTAGAGTGTTTAATGAACCTACCACAAATGTTTTTGTGACGTAGGAGGAAACCAGACAACCCAGAGAAAATCCATGCAGTCAGGGGGTGAACTGGCAAACTCCAATCCATCCTGTAGCGACATTACAATGTGCTCTGGCTGAGTGTTCGAAAAAGGAAAAAAAAATAAAAAACAACACATTATTTTGCTTTGTGGTGCATACACATACCGTGCAAGTCCGACTGATAAATAATGCAGTTTAATGTTTTTCTAATCTTCAGTACGACTAAGATAGGTCCGAGTGAGTGCTAAAAATGCTCCAGCTGTGGTGGTAGTTAGCAAGAAAGCTGTTCCAGTGGCTTTTAGGAAGGGCATTGTTGGAAGCTGGAAAGAGGGTGTGAAGTCTAACACCTGATGGCACTTCTCTCACTCTGTTGCATTGAAGTAAATTGTCCGACAAGTATTGTATATTTGATGGCAACAACGGGCCCTGACATTGCCACACATCTCATTTTCTGAATGCACAATTCTATGACACCTGTGTGACAGTGTGCACAGTCACAGTAATATTCTGCACTGCTGAGTTCTGCGTGAAAGGCTAATGAAGGCCAGATCGACTTACTGTAGATGACCATAATGCAGTCATTTTCTGCGTGCTCACACAAAAGCAGACCTAGAAAGAGACTGTCAGCAGGAAAACAGTCGTATATAACTGTTTCAATCTATAGTTGTTTCTATGAAAAGAGAAAGAGCAAAGTGGGCTTTTTGCTGTCAGCAGAAGGCCCACGGTGTGAAATCTCCATAGGCTGCTTGGGCCTCTACTCTCGTCGCTACTCCAGCCCTCATATTTGTTTCCTCTGGCACGTGGATCCACTGTGAAAGTAGCTAATATAGTGCATCCACAACATTGACTGCACTATCTTTGTTTTGTTGCCAAGTCGTAATAATTTGAAACCAAAAAAGTAGCAAAAATTTAATACCCAATTACAAACAACACTGTAATTATATCACACACTGTCTGGACAAAATAACACATAACAGAGGCATCACAGTCACAAATGTTACTTGTAATGGCAATAAAGCTTGATGGGGAAGCCTCCTCTCCTCCGATTACTGTCACAATGTGGCGACCACAAAGTTAGCATCAAGTGGTGCACAGGTTTCAAAATAAGACAAAATTCAATGTAATCTGCCTTAATCTTGCTGTCTTTACAGCGTTTGATAAATTGTTCCCGTTAAGTGTAAAATGTCTTATGCCATGTTAAGCACACTTGCATATTGCTCCCTTTTTATCCTGTTTGCCATTTTAACCAATTATGTTCTCATAGCTGTTCAAATACAAAATGAATATCATTCGAGGGCTATTTTGAAATGAGTCACACTCCAGCCCTGGTCACCAGTGATCATAAATGAATGCCATTGATGATTTGTCACAAAAAAAACAAACAAATAAAACACTTACAAAGCTGTTACATCCATCCATCCATCTATTTTCTGATCCGCTTTTCCTCACAAGGGTCGTGGTGTGTGCTGGAGCCTATCCCAGCTCTCTTGGAGCAGTAGGCGGGGGACACCCTGAACCGATTGCCAGCCAATCGCAAGGCACACAGAGACAAACAACCATCCGCGCTCACACTCGCACCTAGGGACAATTTAGAGCGACCCAATCAGCCTGCCATGCATGTTTTTGGAATGTGGGCTGTTAAATTTAGATTTTTTTAAAAAGATTCACATCTTTCCTCATTCTTGCCCCATCTGAAAAGTGGTATTCCAGCTGCTGCAGTGCATTTCTCAGCTGACTGGCTCTCCAGATGGCAAGTACCTTCAGTGCTCAGCATCCATGTCTCTGGCTGCGAGATCTCTGCTGCGCTCCATTGAACTGAAGCAGACGCGCTTTCTCGCTGTACTTTTAATGGACTTAATTTGAAACACGTGATGAGGACAGAACAGACAGTGACCTTGCCCTCACAATGGAGAGGTAGTGACGCTTCTTGTCCATATGTGATGATATACTCATGGCGTGGTTATCCTTCTTTGGGGAAAAAGACTAATTATATCTGTTTATCTATCTATCTATCTATATATATATATTAAATACATGAGAAACTTTTCCTGCCAGCCCCCGCTGGTTTGTCCGTGTTTCAAGGAGAGGACATCTTCATCAGGTGGCCGTGGCCCCAGAGAGGCAGCAACAGCAGACAAAGCAGCTGCCGAACACTTCCTGCAAGAGCTCAAGGAAATCATCAAAAAGGAGGGTTCCTCTGCAAAACAGATCGGTACAGAACAAAACAGATGGTAGAAAATACCAGAAAAACCTACATTAGCCATGAAGAGAATACCATGCCCAGATTTAAAGTGGTTCAAGATCGGTTAACCCTTATGTTTGGCGGAAATGCTGACCATACCTTCAAGCTGAAACCACTGCTTGTCAACAGGGCAGCTAACCCTCAAGCCCTGAAAAACGCGAAGGAGAGGTCTGTCCCTGGTATGTCGATGTCCAACACGAAGGCATGGGTGACGCTGGTCATACTTAAGGAATGATTCATCCACCATTTCATCCTCGAAGTGAAAATGTATTGCCAGGAAAATTACATTCCCTTCAATATACTGCTGGTGTTAGTGGTGTTTTACACACACACACACACACACACACACACGCACAAATCATTGTGATTATCATTACAATTATGTCTGAAAGTGTTCTCATCAGTTGTCACGCTATGGCTTTTTTTTTTTTTTTTTTTTACAATCGTAGTACATTTCGGTTTTCCTTTTATACAGCTCTTTTATTATGGCGTCAGAACTGTATTTCACCAGGTGAGGAAAACATGGTTGTACCGCGAACATATCCTGTGGTCTAGATAGTTGCTTGTTATATTTTATGTTATTTGTGTTAGGTTTTAGATTGTGTTTTTGTGTTAATGCTAACTTTTCAACCATGAGCGTGGGGTCTGGTGGCAGAAGGAATAGCCAGCATTTTGTGTTCAATGGCACTGAACAAGTCAATATTGCAACTCTTAAGCGTTGCCATCTGCTGCCTCATTACTGTAATAGCATCTACTTAAACAGGCCCGGCTACTCTTCACAATATTATCGAAGGAGACACTGGCTGCATATTGGCAACATTGTGTAATGTAGCGGGTCAGTGTGGTGAAGAGACAAAGACAAGCGGTAAAAAAAATCGACATGCACGCCAATGCTGGGATATCAAAAATGCTTTGCACCATTCATTCACACACACATACACACACAAATGCGCGCATGCACACACACACACACACAAAGTAATGAGACAGGTAACTGGTCCGGTTTATTACTCATGAACAGCGGAATCATCTGCTCTTCACCTCACATCACAAAATGAGGCATGGACACGCCAAAACTCTAAATAAATAAATAAATGAAAAATGGGTTCAGACAACTAAATTTCAAATGTGAGGACACAGATACTGTGGATGTAATAAGAAAACATAAAAGTGTTACAAACAATTAAAGTACCGTATTTTCCGCACTACAAGGCGCATCTAAAAGCGTTCACTTTTCTCAAAAGCCGACAGTGCGTGCTGTAATTGGATGCGCCTAATACAGTATAAAGAGACTGTAACTCTCTGTACATTCCCCATTGAGTTGTTTCCCTCTTAGTGTTCTGATGCCATCTAGTGGTGATTATTAGAAGGAAACAATTGTAACCTAAAAGGGTTCTGCCCGACACTAATTGACATGTGCATTCGCCAACACACACTCGAACAGACAACTACGTATTGGCCCGAATATAAGACGGTGTCTTTTGCATTGAAATAAGACTGAAAAAGTGGGGGTTGTCTTATATTCGGGGTCTAGACATTATACCCATTCACGACGCTAGATGGCGCCAGATACCATTGAAGCGAATGCTGAACTTGACTCCCCAGGCCAAAGCGAACCCCTGTCATGAAGAATAAAAATAAAAATAGCGGTAGCACGAAGAAGAAAAATAAAAAAAATAGCGATAAGAAAGAAAAGAGAAGAAAATAATAGAAGAGATAACAGAAAATGGAGAAACGTAGCGACAATCTGGAGAAAAGTGGGTCGAAGATCGGCCAGGTTAACCGGCAGCTGAGAAGCTATGATGTAATTTGAATTTAAAAAATCAGAAGCCATTCATTTACGAATGTGATTGCACTTTAGTTTACATAATGTTCAGATATTAAGATTTGAATGAGGCAAAATTACATGCTTTTTCTCTCAAATATATTGTTAGAATCATTTGTTTCAAATGTACTGTAATTATTTTCTGTATAAAAATTAATTTGGTGTTCAAAAAGTCTTTTTTCAAACTTGAGTCGTGAAAAAGAGGGGGTCGTCTTATAATCAGGGCCGTCTTATATCCGGGGCAATACGGTACTTTGTGAGCTCTGCGTCGCCATTATGAAACAAAGATAACATGACAAAGTTAACTACTGACTAAATGACGGAATAATGAGACAAGTAAGACTTCTCAGGATATTTAGTCCTGGGTGGATGTTAGACCACAAGGTTTGTTTACCTTTTTGATGAATCAATTGTTTTCATGAATTTTGTCTTTCATTTATTGTTTTGTAATGTCATTTGTATTTATATGTTTCATGTCCGTGTTTATGAACAGTTCTAATGGCTTTGTTAGAGCTGCAACGGTTGTGAAGGCTCTGTATAAATAAAGCTGAATTGTTCGGAATCGTATTCCTGTTGTGGAGCACCATATAGTGGATGCATAGCACAACTGCAGCCACTACTGGACCTTCTATGCGCCTTATAATGCACCATACTGTAAATGAAAACGGTTTTAAAATAGGCCATTCATTGAAGGTGCCCCTTAAAATCCGAAGCGCCTTGTAGTACAGAAAATACGGTAACCAATTTCCATTGCCCTTTCCCAAGACTGCCTCCATTGTATTATCCTCACCTCTATGTACTGTGCGCGCGCACACCATTAATCACAACAACCAGCTGTCCAATCGCCTGCTCATGTCAAGATTATGCCAACAAGAGTTTGATCGTGCCCACAATGAGAATATGTTATTTATTATTGTCGACACAAGTACAAGTGATAAAAGTGACTCATGGTAATGGTGTGTAACAATACAATCTATAATGCAAGAGATATGCCCGTATCTTTTGACTCTTTTTGGATGATCCTGGCAATTCACAAAAACAAACCCCTGATGTTACAATCCCTCTCAGTTTTAATGATACTTAATGTCAGTGATAGTCTTTCAGGGTATGTGTGGTTGCAGATGATTAGACAAAAATTCTTTCATGAACCCTTTCATGTACCATGTAACCTGATAACATGATAAGCTTTCCACTGTAGTAACCACTGTCCCCAAAAGGGTTAATTGTAAAATGTACGACATCCATACAGTAAATTGTCAAGGTCCACTTGAACTCGTACATACTAAACACTGCTGACATCTGAAACAGCACTGTAAACATGCATTCTTAAGTTCAGCATTTGACCTTTATAATTTGCCAACGAACACAACAAACCGCAAGCTAAGACACAGATGCAGGGGTCCTGACATGTTTCCTTACCCATTGTCTGCACAATAACAAGCCATAATGTCTTGTTACAGCGCAAAATAGAGCATACTGACTGCTTGTCGACAACAGAATGTCTGCAAGACTTCCACGTACAGCATAGAAATCTCATGGGACCTGATGATGCCACAGATAAATAAATAAAAGCCCTGCAGAGACCCCCTGTCAGAAATTGCTTACTTTTTTTTTTTTCCATTTTGTGTGAGAAAATGTATTTTTCTCTGTTTACACTTTTCATGGTAGAACATTGACTAATGATGAGAGTTAAAGAAATGTGTGATTTGTAACCCAGCCAGCACTGTCTGTTGCAGTTATATTTAGAAGACAGAGCTTTATTTTCACAGTTAAAAAGTAGCCTTTATGTGTTTGCAACAGAAAGCAAGCAGCAGGGTTAGCCGTTGGAGCGAGTTGTGCGTTCAGGACATCCTGTGTCATAAGCCCTGTTAACACGGCACACATTTGGTCCGACGCTGCACCGAAATATTTTGTTGCGATATATTTTACACCGGAGCAAATTTTGTGGAGCGGTCACACGTGCAAAGCCGCTGAGCGTGACAGCTCCGACGCAGCGTCGGCGCAGCTCCACTTGCGGTCACACGTGCAGTGTCTGCTGCGGACCAAAACGACAGGAATGCGGAA
>NW_017805548.1:1415061-1448286 GCF_001891065.2 Hippocampus comes
TTTTTGTCTGGCCTCTTATTCTGTATTTCAGCGTTATTTCGTTGTGCAAATGCATTGATGATGATTGATAATGATAATGAACATATGATGTTCATAAAAATATGTAGATTATTTTAACCGTAAGAAATCTTGTTTTTTTTTTCTCCCAAAAATACTCACAAATAAAATATGAAATGTCAGGTTTGCTTCGGGCTCGGGCCTGCAAATCGGGCTCGGCTGACGTCACTGCTTTCTCGATTCTCTTCTTGATTGTGAGCGCTGTCTTCACCGCTTAAATCGCCGACACTTTTACCGGGAACGGGGGTGCACGGCCGGGCTTCGTCTGTGTCGCTGGCCCCTTCGTCACTGTTGACCGGGGTCGGATTCCGTGCATCTGGTAGCGAGAGTAGCGAGGCCACTCCCCCGCAAGCGAGCATTTGCTCTGGAGCAAATTTTTAAACCACCTTCCTGAGGTGGATCAAATTTGGTCCGGTATCAGCTCTTTAGTGGAGCTACGTCTAAGCAAATGTGCACCTGTGAACGCTCGACTGGATCTGTTTCGGCGCAGCGTCAGACCAAACGTTGCCGTGTGAACGGGGCTATTCTGCGCCCAAGGGACTTGAGCACCTCACTGTGACCTGTACATGTTGATTTCCTCGTTGAATTCAAAGGATGTGGAGCTGCAGAAAAGTTGTTCAGTCACATCTACTTTATTTTTCATCTTTTGTAAAAAGGCTCATACGAAATACTTTTAACCAGTCCCATTGCAACAACAAATAAACCTTGAAGAAAAATCAAAACTGTCAAATCATTAGCCTTGAGTGACTTGTACGTACATTAAGCTTCACTCCGAGAGGCTTAAATCATTTCTCAATCCACCTGTGTTTGATTGAATTCAGTTCCATCTTTTTTTTTCCCTGTAAGAAGCTTGTGAAGGAAAATGAAATACAGAAGAATGCATAAAATAATAAACTGTCAGACATAATCCCCACTGGACTTCAACAGTATCCAAGAAGGAACTCCTATGTGAAGGATATTGTGATCGTGTGTATCGTGCACTTTGCAATATGTAACAGCTGAAAGTGATTGACTTCTAGTGAGCTTCGACTAAATTGGATTGATAGCCCTGTGACATACAATATATCCCATTTGTATTCAATCATAATTTGATCTGCTTTGCTGTGGTGTGACATAAAAAAAAGAAACAACAAGCAGCAGTTTAAAGTAACAAGAGTATTCTTTATTTTATTATTAAAGCTTAGATTGTTGGTCAACGTGTAAGAACACGGCTTCAGAAAAGAACTGAGAATGTTAGATAGAGGAGGCGTCATCCAGTTTTTGGAACAGTAGAAATGACAGTGGACATGGCAGTGATTCAAGATAAAAAGAGCTAGACGACCTTCTCCTTTTTTATTTATTTATTTATTTTTTTGAATCTGAATCGCCCCGTGGCACTCTCCGTCTCTCACGAGTCAGTCCGGCGACTATGTCAAGTTTGATTGCGCAAGACCTCTGTTTTGGGGGGACGAGACTTTTTATTGTCAGTGGCAGATGATGTGAAGACTGTGCTGTGTTGTTCATGTTGAAGTACACGCTATAAAGACAATTTGCACTCAATTTTTTGTCATGATGTTTTGACCGGTGGTCGACTGGATAGTCCATCGGCCACACAGTGAAGAGTTGCAGGGTTCAATTCCGGCTCCAGCCTTCTTGTGTTGAGTTTGTATGGTCTCCCCGTACCTGCGTGGGTTTTCTCCGGGTACTCCGGTTTCCTCCCGCATTCCTAAAAGATGCAAGGCAGGTTAATGGAATACTCTCAATTGTCCCTAGGTGGGAGTATGAGCGCAAATGGTTGTTCGTCAATGTGTGCCCCGCGGTTGGCTGGCAACCAGTTCAGGGTGTACCTCACTAACTACCCGAAGACAGCTGGGATAGGCTCCAGCCTGCCACGTGACCCTTGTGAGGATAAAGCAGATCAGAAAATGGATAGATGGATTTTTGTTATGTGTTGGCTTTCCCTCAATTTAAAATCCACTAAGGATTAAAAAAAAACTACTGGTACATGTATCGACTTTAACTGGTGCAATACATATGGGTGGGGAGTACAACTTAAAAAAAAAAAAACAAAAGAAAAAACAATTTGGATGATTTGTTGAATAATTACGGTAACTGTCAGGTAACAGTTAACAGTTCTTTGTTCACTAACACACACACACACACACACACACACACACACACACACACACACGCACTTATCTTTTGTATGACTGTGGGATTTTGTTTAATATGATAGTGCCTCAAATTAGATGTGCGTTTTTTAGTGACATTCATTTGGAAGCCTCTTTATATTTTGTCCTGGAAAAGTATGAATGAATAACATGAACAAATGATTAAACACAATCCCACTTTGAACCCTGCCATCGTGGACAGACACATTTGTATGCAGGCTGAGCCCAAATAAGATCTCAGATCAAATAATCATCATCATAATTACTCAAATGCTAAAATGTCCTCGGAAGAAAACAACAATTAGATCAGGTGGACTTTAAGAAACACGTTGCTCTTGCTGAATAAACATTTGCAATTTAGCCATCAAAGTCCCCAGGCTCGTGTGGCAGCTGAGTGACCACGCATTTGATTTAACCATGTGAGTGGGGAAAACTATGAAGCAAACTGGGTGACAGCTCAGAGGTTTGAAAATCCAAGATGTCAATGAACTGATGAATAGAGAGGGTAGAAGCTGTGCCCGCTGGTCCATATGTCACTGTCCAAAGAGATGAGATATCCTGCTTGGCTCGATGCTACATCAGGCCAACTGCTCCAGCAGGGAACCTTTTTTTTTATACAGAAGCTAGAAGAATCAGAGAGCCAATTCAGGGCAAATCATATGCCCATGGGTTACCGTGTATTACACTTCAACTTCACCAAGGTCTTGACAAATGTGTGCTTCCAGCTAACACAGAATCCATTCCTTCACCTCAGGGACGGAATGGAAAGAAAGCGGTGGTCTCCTCACATCTCTCAAAAGCCCTCAAGTCATTCACTGTATATTGGACTCAAAACAATGAGCCGACGGTTCGCAACGATTCATAAACAGCTTTCCCAGTACTGAATGACTGCTAGGCCTGTTTCATGGGACAGAAAGGTCAAACAATCTGTTTTGGGAGGTTGGTCCTGTAATTTGTATTCAATAGGGGAAGTAACATTAAAGTAAAAAATATAAGTTAGAAGATAAGATAAGAAAACCTTTATTTGTCCCACACTCGGGAAATTTGCAATCTACAGCAGCAGAATTGAAGGGGGGTTGGGGGATGAGAAAAGAAAAACAAAGTATTGCATGCACAAAATCATGTTTTAGAAAAAAGAACTGTACACACTACAGAATGCAATATAAAATATAGATACAGTATAAGAATATATGCAACTGCATATATGCTGCGTAAGGTGGCTGTGCTATTTACAATGTATGGCCTCCATGGATAGTAATGATAAAATGTAAATACAATCATATATTCAGTCTTTAAGATAAAATTAACCTGGCTCACCAAATGCATCCCGTGGTCACCATATATTGTGTATATTCTTATAAAATTCTTCTTCTCTTCATACCTATTGTTGAAGCACATTTCCAGATTTCATCATTTGATGAAATCACATTTTGCATGCAATTTTCAAAGTTGTACTCATTTGGGATAGATTCACACTGCATTTTCGGTGCCTAGGGGGGAGGGGGGGCAGGGGTCAGGAGAGGGGTCGATTGACATTTCATCTGTGTTTTAAGTGATCCATATCCCTATGTTTAGAGCTACTAAAAACCTGAAATAGCATGCAAATGTGTGTGCAATTTGCATTTAAATAACACCAAAGGTGTCATCACCGGGGGGTAACAATAAATACACAATAAGAATATTAAACTTACGGTTTTGTTCTGTCCGAAAAAGTCTTCCCACCATAGATCAAAATGAAGGTACCCATGGCATTACTCTTCTAGTTGCCATCAGCAATCACCATCCTCATGTAAGCAGATCCATACTTAATTGTGTGGCTGTATTTTGGTTCCTAATTATCATTACTATGATGTATTCCTCTCCCTCTAATTGATGAGGGGGAGCAAAATACTATATTGATGACAGTATGCATGCTTGAATGGGTAGTTGTTAATGATGACAGCAGATCAGTGATGTCCTCTGATGATGGTTGGTAACCCCAGACAAACCTCTATTCTGAAATCACCTGGCCATGACTCAAGGTTGTTTCAAATTTTAAATGAGCTACTCCAATTTGAGGCCACATTCATGTCGAAACATACATTTATCTTGCTAACATTTATGTATTTATTTTTATCTCTTCTCTACAGCTGTACAGCTCATTAGACTTTGGAAGGAAATGGCAGCTTGTCCACGAACATGTTACCCCTACGAGATTCTATTGGTGAGTCAACCTGTACACATCTTCGCTTCGCTTTATTCTTTTCCAGTCCTCTCCTTCAAAGTGACGCTTATGTGGGAATGCTAAGGCCCTTGCTTGAGTTCTGTGTGACATTGCCAAATGGTATTGATGATTTGCAGCATGCATGGCTGACTAGGGATGTTGCTAAAATTCTGCCCATTTGCTAATCTTGATACAATCAGGCAACGTGAAGTAAATTGTATACTCGATCTGAAGCACTGCGACTTCATTTCTCATATATCTTGCTCATAGCTGGCATCTAATGAATAAATTAATCAAATATATGAACAGTATTTTTTTTTCTACAGTGGCCTTTGGCCGCGAGACAGCTACTGCCCATTTTATCTAACATGCATTAAATGTATTCTAAGGAAGATTTTGTTTCAGATAGTAACAAAGTCAGAGTATGCGGTTTCTTTGTTACCCTAACAGTTGTGGCTGTATGTCTATCCCTTTATACCGGTGTTTTACAAAAGATTTATTGAGGTAAGGAATATATTTAAATTCAAAATCATCCCATTGCACACCACCAAACAAAAGTGTCACAAAAAGTGGATACATTGGTTGATTTTATACCTTCTGCAGTTCAGTGAAAGAGCACCAAATTGTTCTGCTTGTCAATCTCTGTCACTGGCATAGATCATTGACCAAAGATATATTATTTGCAGTAAATGAATAATTTTCAGACCAATTAAGTAAGGCTGTATGATTAATATACATTTAATTGTGAATTCGATTTTGGCTTGTCTCGATCTTTAAAATGTTATAATCAAAGAAAAACGATTAACGTGCAGAACGGCGCAGCACATTTGCAAGTTCCCGACATTGTGAAAGTACACTGAACGCCCCATGTTGCCTAGTTGCAGGCTCGGAGTACTTGTGATTCTGCCATCAGTAAGCATCCTTTGAGCTGTTTAATGACACCCTAGTTGAAGTTTACTGTAAGACTAACCGCACGACTAAAATAATTACACACGTTGTATATGCAAAACATGCTTTGCTTTTAAAACACCACAAGCGCTAATGCTAATGCCAATGTAATATCCCATGATAATGATAACGGGGGAATAAGCATCAATTTTGGGATTCCTATTCCTTCAAAAAACAAATATTCACACACAAACGCCATGGGGAAAACATACACACAGGAGATAACGCTACTCATAAGACACAAATTCTTCCTAATATGTCAAAAGCGAGTTACATTAACAGAGTTCAATTGTATTTCCACGTGACATGGCACGTAATACTAGCATTGCAGTAAGACCCAAGACTTGTGAAAATAACAAGATAAAACAAATAAACAGATATATATAGATAAAGAGATAAGAGTAATGCTTATTCCAGGCTTCAAAGGTGTGGATGAAGCAGAATGAACATTTCTCATGATATTTACCAGGCATTTTTGTACTTCACAAAAAGAATAGTGTGGAGCGTGTAGGGATGAATGGGCATGAGGCTATGATGATAGTTTGGAGTAGGAGAGTTTTAGTAGTTGAATACATTTTGAAATCAATGGCACTCAATGATCTATCGTTGCACATGTATGTCCCTTAGCATACTGGTTGGGAATCAATGCTTTTTATTGTTGCTTTTTACTGTTGGCAAGGAAGCCTAGATTTAGATATTATGTTTTTATTCAAATCAGTTTTGACTTTCGTCTCATATTCTGCATTCTACAGAAAACACAGTGTATGACCCTTTATTCATGACCATCTTGTGTCAAATAGTCATGTGATCTGTCGTTGACTCCTAGGTCTGTGTCAGGCCTAGATAAGGAGTCAGATCTTGTCCACATGGAGGCCCACACGCCAGATGGAAGTGAGTTTATGGTACCCATGTATATATCAATAATAATAATAATAATAAAACACATCTACATGGCAACAACCCTATGGCTTGCTCTGCAAATAAGCCGAGTGCAATTCTCTTTGTTATTATCTTTTGCACTCCATGAAAAGCAGGCACCAAACTCCGACATTGCTGGATGTGTTTATGCAAGCGAGTGAAATTGCAGTCATGTAGCTGAATATCAGCATTGTTGCGCGACGATATCACAGACAAGATGTGATTTCATTAGCGGCATTTTCTCACAAAGGAATTCAACTGCTTATTTGAGCCCAACGTAAGAAACGGGAATTAGACAAAGAAAAAGAATTTATGTCTCAAAAAAGAAAGATCGCAATCAAGCAGAAACGTAAATTTGTCCTCACTTGCCTTGTAGTACGCAAAATATTGAATGCAACCCTAAAAGACAAGACGTAGAATGAGAGGAATAGAAACTGGTTAGATGATAGGTTAGCATCACAATCAAATTTGTTGTAAACTGATTGGACTGGTTCAGCTTTCGGTGTCATCCTTCACTGTGCTTTGACTCACTTGCTGTCCGTTACAGTCCTCATCCCCTCACAGACTTCCCCAAACAGTATATATATATATATTATGGTGTCATTACAAAGGTCTCACACTGACTGTTTTTCCAATGTCCAGGTGTGCAGTATGTCACGTGCAGAGCACAGATGTGCACAGAAGCCAAGAGGAACTACCCCTTCGCTGGAAACATTGACATCAGTTCATTGGTGGTTCAGGATGACTACATATTCATCCAGGTCGGTGATAAAAGATCTTTTTTGAGACGTACTGCTTTATTTGTTTCAATAAGGGCCAAAATCCATATACCAGCTTTTTCTTTTTTTTTTTTTTTTTTACCTTTTAGGCAATATACAATATACACCAGTAGCGTCTGAACATTACAGAGTGATGGAATACGTTTGCAGTTTTTCTTTCGTGGCAAACTATTCAACTGGCGCATAATAAAAGCATACCCGAAAATAAATAATTAAAATAAAGAAGGAGCCAGTACTTTGAAAAAAGCCCAAATGTTTCGTTGACAATTAAATCAACGATATAAGCCTGACTGATTGCAATCACCTGTGTAATTGCAACTGGTGTTTTTGCTTGTCTTTCCATGTGTGACACGTCCAATGTCATTCTTCGATTTGTTCTTCAGCATTGCCCAATAGGAAGACAGTGCCCTCCTAGTTCTAACGAGAGACTGGATGTGGCGCACACAATCACAATGTTGTCTACAGTATTTAAAACATGACTTGAACCAAAGGGGAAATATTGGAATGTATATGTATGTCAACTCATGCTATGTTTGCTAACTGCAAAGAGAGTAGTTAATTAGTAAACAGGGTGCTTTCAAACGCACACATACATAATGCCTCCATCGGCATGACTTTGACAACCTGGGCAGGGTTTGTTCACTGAAGGACTTGTAGTGTGACGTCTCACCCGGTCCAAGACACAGAACGATATTTTTGTGGATGTCTGACAGCACGACCGTCGTCAACGTCAAAAAAGGCGGGTAGTTTGAAAAGGCCATTAACCTTACAAATGAACTCCATTGGGTCATTGAGATGAATTCTTGCACTGCTCAAAGCAACTGGCTCGAGAGTGCATCGTGCTTCCTCATTACAAAATCAGGGTTCAGAAATTCGTTTAGTCAGTAGTTAACTTTGCTTTTGGTATTATCTTCATTTCATAATGGCTGCGCAGAGCTAGTAGTTGTTTGAGTGTATGCTGGCAACTGCACATGTCAATTAGTTTCGGGTAGAACCCCTTTAGGTTACAATTGTTTCCTGCTAATAATCACCACTGGATGGAATGGGAACACATTAACTGGGAAACAACTCAATGGGGAATGTAAAGAGAGTTACAGTCTCTTTCTATTCGGCGCATCCGATTATAGGGCGCACTGCCGGCTTTTGAGAAAATGTAATGCTTTTAGGTGGGCATTATAGTACGGAAAACATGTTAACAGGTTTGCTTTTTTGAATGGGAGAGCCAAACTGTACTTGGAGGAAACCATGCACATACAACAATGAGGTCAGAGCTGTGATTTAAACCCCAAACTTCTGAGTGATAATGCAGATGTGCTATTGATGTGTAATACTTTTCCACCTACTCCAAATCACTATTTGTGTTCAATTGTTGTTGGACTTCATGTGGAAAGTATTAATATTGTGTTAGTTTGAAACTCAAAAGTATGTTGTACATACTCTGTATGTACAACATACAGAACATTGTGCTCACCCACAAATATTTGAATTTTCATATGTGCTCATACATTTTCACTGCCTGGTGTGTTTAATTAATCATGGTTAGTGTGACAGACACATTTGAAGTGGTAATGTTGGAAACTCAAAGTAAAACAGACGCAATTTCTCATCTGTATTTTAATTTCCACTACATCATGATTATCATGTATTATGAGGATGGGCAAATAAGGTTCCATACAGCTGTATTCAACCGAAAAAGCCCGTTTAAGTACAAAGGCAGTTTTGTTCAGTCAAACTTGGAACTGTTCTGTTGGTGTCTGTCAAAGTGAAGCTGATACTGTATTATCCTACGATGAGCGATGGGGAATCAATCATCCCAATTCCTTTTAAAGTTCAAACAGCCTCAGGCAATCTCGCTATCGATCTACTGCTCTTTCCCTGGATTGCATGTAGGACTGTTTGTGCAGTGTTCACCAAATAAATGTGTTTCTGCTCGCGTCCTAGAAGCTCTTTTTTTGTATCTTTCGATGCAATGTAGTTCATTTACTACACCAGTCTTGCGTGAATTCCCATGGGTGTCACTTCTTAGCCAATCTTTTCTTCATGCTTTGGTTGAAATTTTTCCACCAAAACCAGTTTTACCAAATATTATTAAGGTAAGGTGAGTGAAATGTGACGGTGAGAAGTGGAAAAAGTACACCGGCAAGCCAACAAATTAAGTTATATTAAAATAAAAAAGCCTTTGGAGAGCTTTGGAAAAGAGAAAACAGACAAGTGATGAGCCAGAAGAAGAACGTATTACAACTGTCAGGAAAAGAGAAATGTATATCAGAAGTCTTTCTAAAAAGGCTCCTCTATCTGTGATTCTCACGCGGCAAGACCACTTGCCGTAATGTGTGGTGACAGGCACATAACTGAGGCAACGAAGTCTTCATAATTGCCCCCCCCCCAAAAAAAAAACATTAAAATAATTTCCTTGTGAAGCGGGATTTTCTGCATTGATGGCGATAAAAAACAAAAATGACGGCATCTTCTTGACATAAAGTAAGTAAAAGAGTTTGGATGTCATTGTCTCCCATTATTCCAAGATACGACTGTGGTGTTGAAAAGAAACAAGGGCCCCACTAATTACAAATATATTCAAGCTTAATGTGGGTTGCATTTTTGATAATTGGCTTCTATGAAGGTTTGTCAACTATAGCGTCATATAAAACAATCCGTGGTTCAAAAGAGGTTGTGGGACACTGCATTTCCCAGACGTCACACGAGACTTAGTTGTGAAACTTAAATGTTTCCCCTCAACAAAGAATAATTGGACAATTGATTGTCCTAAGGCGTATTTACCAGTCCATTTTTGAAACCTCAAAGTGCATTGCGAGTACAACATCCTTTGAATGCCAGCTAGAAAATAACCATTGTCAAAAATAAAAGTCCATTTGACACCCACCAAAATTTAGAAATTAAAAAAAAAAAGATGACAAGAGAAACAAAGCAAATACATCACAGTTAAGATATGCTAGTTTTCTGCCTGAAAAATGTTCGAGTCAGATCAGTCTGCGCAAAGCATTACTCAAAACATCAAGGCTGTCTGAAAAGACATCTTTGCGTTGTCTGACAATGTCCTTGTATTTAATGTATTGCAGGATACATTTTGTTGTCTTTGCAAGAGGCTTACTATTGACGTGAATGTCTTACTAGAGATTCACTATGCGAGTTGCCTAAAAAGTTGACACAAACATCCCTTAGTCCTGAGGAAAAAGGAGACTACATCAAATAATAATATCACTATACTGTGGAAAGGGTTGCCAGCTAAGCCGGCAAACGTTCGGTGTGTATCTTTGAATGTGAAGAGTGATGCAATGCTGATGCAGGTCTTTGGGTGGACGATGGCTGGGGAATTTCACAATTGGGAAGTATTTTAATCCAGCAAAAACATATCGGGAAGAATTATATAAAAGGAATGTCAACAGCGACCCTGATAACAAATTTCAACCATGCATCCATCATCTAAACTGCTGCGTGCTGAGCCTATCCCAGCCAGTTGTGATTTATTTTCTTTTTTTCCACCCTAGCTTATGTTTTTGACATGTTAGACCTCTCAGACTAGTAAGTTTTTAGTGGTTATCATCTCATGAAGTAAAATGCCCTCTCATGAAAGCCGTATATTTGTTGCTGGTGCAAATGCCGGTGACGCCGATGGTCAGTGGCTGATAATATTGTGTTTGCTATTATTTCAAAGGGCATATTCAAAGCTTTAATTTTGGCCCATATGTGAAGCTCTTTGTCAAATTTTGAGGTCAGTGGAGCTCTTCAAATCATAAAAACCATAATTTTTTTTCACAATTTTGCCAAGGTTATACACGTTATTGAAGCTATGTGCTATCAAGGAACAGAAGAGACAAAAAGGGCACAAACTGTAATATTCACCACAGTTCAAGGATTCACAAGGGCCCCACTAATTACAAATATATTCAAGCTTAATGTGGGTTGCATTTTTGATAATTGGCTTCTATGAAGGTTTGTCAACTATAGCGTCATATAAAACAATCCGTGGTTCAAAAGAGGTTGTGGGACACTGCATTTCCCAGACGTCACACGAGACTTAGTTGTGAAACTTAAATGTTTCCCCTCAACAAAGAATAATTGGACAATTGATTGTCCTAAGGCGTATTTACCAGTCCATTTTTGAAACCTCAAAGTGCATTGCGAGTACAACATCCTTTGAATGCCAGCTAGAAAATAACCATTGTCAAAAATAAAAGTCCATTTGACACCCACCAAAATTTAGAAATTAAAAAAAAAAAGATGACAAGAGAAACAAAGCAAATACATCACAGTTAAGATATGCTAGTTTTCTGCCTGAAAAATGTTCGAGTCAGATCAGTCTGCGCAAAGCATTACTCAAAACATCAAGGCTGTCTGAAAAGACATCTTTGCGTTGTCTGACAATGTCCTTGTATTTAATGTATTGCAGGATACATTTTGTTGTCTTTGCAAGAGGCTTACTATTGACGTGAATGTCTTACTAGAGATTCACTATGCGAGTTGCCTAAAAAGTTGACACAAACATCCCTTAGTCCTGAGGAAAAAGGAGACTACATCAAATAATAATATCACTATACTGTGGAAAGGGTTGCCAGCTAAGCCGGCAAACGTTCGGTGTGTATCTTTGAATGTGAAGAGTGATGCAATGCTGATGCAGGTCTTTGGGTGGACGATGGCTGGGGAATTTCACAATTGGGAAGTATTTTAATCCAGCAAAAACATATCGGGAAGAATTATATAAAAGGAATGTCAACAGCGACCCTGATAACAAATTTCAACCATGCATCCATCATCTAAACTGCTGCGTGCTGAGCCTATCCCAGCCAGTTGTGATTTATTTTCTTTTTTTCCACCCTAGCTTATGTTTTTGACATGTTAGACCTCTCAGACTAGTAAGTTTTTAGTGGTTATCATCTCATGAAGTAAAATGCCCTCTCATGAAAGCCGTATATTTGTTGCTGGTGCAAATGCCGGTGACGCCGATGGTCAGTGGCTGATAATATTGTGTTTGCTATTATTTCAAAGGGCATATTCAAAGCTTTAATTTTGGCCCATATGTGAAGCTCTTTGTCAAATTTTGAGGTCAGTGGAGCTCTTCAAATCATAAAAACCATAATTTTTTTTCACAATTTTGCCAAGGTTATACACGTTATTGAAGCTATGTGCTATCAAGGAACAGAAGAGACAAAAAGGGCACAAACTGTAATATTCACCACAGTTCAAGGATTCGGGAAATGTGTAAGTCATTCTATCGCAGACCTTAAATGAGAAGGAGGATTTTGACCGAAATGTGTGTCCTTACGCCATGCAGGCTAAATGGTTGCCTTTGGTCAGTGGTCATCCAGCTTCTTTCTGCCACAGACTTGGCTTGTGGTCTGACTCATATTTTGCCGACCTGGAAAATGGTTTTGACGAACATTCTTGCCAGGGTGAGAACGGACATTTTCAGGCATCCAGTCCCCCCAAAAGTATTGGAACTGCAAGATCAATTCCGTTGTTTTTGTTGTATACTGAGGCCTCTTGAATTTCAGACAAGATGAACATGAGACAAAAGTTTAAAATTTCAACTTTTATTTCATGGTGTTTACATCTAGGTGTGTTAAACAACTCAGGACGGGGCACCTTTTGCTTGAAGCCACCGACTTCTTCAGTGAGCAAAAGTATTGTAAGGGACATCTTTAAATGAACGTAGCCCTTGTGTTACAATTTCTACAATTTTTGTAGATTTTTGCGTATTGTCAGCTTTAAATCAAAGACAAAGCATAAAAATTGTGTGATATGAAATATTCCAATTCATGTTTTATTTATATAGATTTATATTTATGTTTTGGTCATAGCACAATACCGCTTTTATTGTCCATAGAGGGCAAAAATACAAAGAAAAAAAATAAGAACTATATGTGTATGTGTAGCACTGATGCCACTGAACATGTCGAGTGGTTGAAAGTAAAATAAATATTCAGGAATAATACTTTTACAATTTCTGTAAAATTGTATGTTGCGTTATATAAACTTATTTACATCGACTGCAGTACATGGGTTTTAAAGTGAATAATATTTAATTTAAGCTGGCGAACCACTGATTCCACCAGACTGTTGCATTCTTCATTTGACATATTTTTCCAGGCCTATCCTGTGGCCTCAGTTCTTGTTTGTTTCTGGGGGTATCACTGTCCTCTTCAGGAGTTAAAATGTGTGCTCTGTTGTGTTAAGTTCCGATGATTGACTTCGTTGGTGTAAAGGTTGGGTTATGGTTGACGCATGTCCGTTCTGCGTAGGAATGAGACGTGAGTAGCCTTTTATATTTGGCTTGTCCCTGCTGTCAGTCGATATTCTCACAGGCTGTAGGAGGCAGTGAAGAGCATCTATGGCAAAAGAGCAGCAGTTCGCCACAATGCAAGTAAATAATAGTTTTTGTTTTTTCTTCATTCAGTAAACTATCGACTGCAACAATTCGGGGTGAACAGTATTCTACATACATTTAATAAAATAAATGAAAATAAAAGAATCGGGAAGTACAAAACACTGTTGTTTATAACAGCTTTTGCTCGTCCGTCATGTATTCCTGCACAGACAGTCCGCATAGGTGAAAGATTTTTTTAGGTGCACGTTGCAAACAATGTTGGCATGTGTTAAAGCTGCGTGGTTGCTGAAATGACGTAATGGGTCAGTGCAGACTCAGCCGATGCATCAAGCATCGATCTTAAAAAGAACTCACGGTAAAAAAAAAAAAAAAAAAAAAAAAAAAAAAGGTCATTTTTCATGAGACGTGGATTCCACAGAGCTCCCTTTTGGAAATATGTCACTCTTTGAATGCAAGATTAGCTTGCATCGTGTACTTGGAAGTTATACTAATCGTTGCCAGTGCCGTGTGCACTGCTCATTTTGAAGGAGCATAGTGTATTGACAGTCTGTTCTTTGTCAATCCAATAACATGTAATCAGAATTCTCGGCTCATGACTGAACACGTTTGGAGCTGTTGCATCAGTAAGAAAGCGAGTGAGTGCTTGTAATGCATGAGTCACGACCAACATGGATCAAATTAACAAATGATTTAAAGTCTAACTCATGGCGCTTTTATACTGAGCGTAATTGGCGCGTTCAAATGCTAAGCCCCTATCAGCCTGGAAAAATGCTCCTCCCCGGTGAAAACATTTGCTGGCGCTGAGGCTGAATTCTTTTCACTAATTTATAGGATGTGTCAACTTCACTGGTCGGCATAATGTCTGGACACATTATGGCCGTTGGGCAGTCTATGAGCCTATATAGGCTGGGTGTAACTCCACCCCATGCATGTCAGAACGAATCAAATGCCGAATAAAAGCATACTGTAGTCGGGTTTTTGCTTGCGCTTATGTGGCCTTTCAAAAGCCAAATACTGCCAATATTCGGCTTTTCAAAGGGTAAGTGACTGCATCGAAAACGTAGTCACTCACCCTTAACAACACAAAGTATTTCAACAGACTATTGTATAATGTGCTAAAATGTATATATTTTATTACCGTATTTTCCGGTCTATTAAGTCACAGTTTTTTTCATAGTTTGGCCGGTGGTGTGATTTATACTCTGGAGCGACTTATGTGTGAAATTATTAACACATGATTATGTCATTTCACATGTTATTTTCACATTAAACCACAAGAAGGCGCTCTCGGCCTGTGTTGATAAATCAACGATCAGTCTGACGTAAGCGACGTAGAACAGGAAGCGGTGCATTGTCTACCTCCCGAGTTGGGGGAGTTGTTTACAAGTGACACCGAGGATGAAGATTTCATTGGATTTCGTGATTTGGAGTGAAACTGATAGTTTGGTAAACTTGTTAGCATGTTCTTTATGCTAGAGTTATCTGAATAACTCTTAATATGTTATACGTCGTTACTGACATTACCATGCATGTCAGTCATGTAACGTTAGTATACCGTACACTATGTTTTTTCCTTCTTAATTATGCGTTTTTTGGCTGGTGCGACTTATAATCGGAAGCGACGTATTATCTGAAAAATACGGTATATGCAGTGATAATTTTGCAGTTTAAGCCCTGCGAGTCCCAGGGACTCGATGATCAGAAAAGTACGAGTCCCATTATGCATTTAGAGAATCCCAAATTTCGAAATCTGAAATGGTCTACTTATTCAATTGCATATGATAATAACACAAACAACAACAACATACATTGATAATTGGTTTATTTCTTATAAACAAATGCTGCAAAAATTTTAATAATTCGGGCATACAAGATTTGCTGAGAAATAGGTTCTTATTTCATCCCATGGTTCAGTCTTTGAGTTCATAAATTCTCCTCTCTTTACTCTGCTTCCAATGATACAACGCTTTCTGAAAGTCAATTTATCATCGCAAAAAACTATCCAACTTTAGCTGCTTCCTCTGTGATATCTCCGCAATAAACTTTAGCAACACTTGTTTTAACGTTACACAACTTGGCAACCGCCTGCTTCCCGTGAGGTGAAGGTCGATCTCGCCAATCTTGTCTCGCGAGAACGGAAATCTTGTCACACAAAATTACTTAATGCGAGATGAAAACAACAATGGCGGCGATGATTAAACTGCGATCGTTGCTGGAAAAAAAGATTTACCATAGTGTTTTTTGTTTTGACTGAGAAATTTCCTTCCGTCCCAAAAACGCACATTATTTGAAACTGTGCGTCCCGCGGGAAAATTATGCGTCTAGGACACGGGACGCAGAGGTAACGAGATGGCTGTATATGTTGTTTCAATAAAAGTTACTGACAAAGTCCAATAGTCTTAATGCAAAAAACTAATTTACAGAGTACTTTTATGTATTTAAAATCTAAAACCTGGTCGGTACCGACATTAACACAAGAGGAAGTTTAAGTCTTTCGGAGAGCGTGTGAAGGGGGGCGGGGGTAGGGGGTACAAAAAGTATTGCATGCACAAAATAAATGTTTCAGATAAATGAACTGTACACAGTACAGAATGCAATATAAAATATAGATATAAGCATATATGCAACTGCAAATATGCTGCATAAGGTGGCTGTGCTATTTACAATGGGTGGATGGGGTGAGTCCAGGTTTTCACATGTGAATTTTGTCCTTGCAAGCCACGTTTACACGTTTGTGTATTTTTGTGCACTGTCAATTTGAAATCATGTCTTATGTTTGAATAAAGGGATAGATTTTCTTACTGATTCAATGATTCATCAAAAAAATAGACTGATGAATCGATTATGAAAAGAATCGTTTGTTTCAGGCCTCACATTCAGCAAAATGACAAAAATGATTTATTTGTGTAACTGAGAATTATGTTTTTATAGGTACCGACTACGGGAAGAGCCACTTATTATGTTTCCTACAAGAGAGACGTTTTCATCCAAATTAAACTTCCAAAATATTCCTTGCCCAAGGTAGGTTTTTTTTTTGGTCACTTTGTGATGGTTCAGTCACGTTCATTGTGTCTGTCAATACATACCTAGAGTTGCTTGAAAATGTATGAGAATCCTTTGGGGTACCCTGGAGTTCTGCACAAACTGGTCATAAAGTATGAGCTGATCACCATCTAAATCACAGCGCCAGACAAACAGCTTGTTTAAAACAATATCAATATGTGAGATACGAGTGCACTTCAGATACATCATCGCTAAATGGTGGCCCCAATTCCAATGAAGTTGGGAAAATGTAAATAAAAACAGATTAAAATTATTTTCAAATTGTACTGAAACTATTTTGAATTGAACACACTGATATTTAATATATATACGTACAGCACATTTGACAATAAAGTTGTATTCAATTCAATTAAACTGATGAACATGACTGTCTTTTTCTTTTAAATACTCATCTTGAACTCGATACATGCAACAGGGTGAATTAAAGCTGGCACAGGCGGAACAAAAGTCTGGAAAAGTTGTGGAATGCCCAAAAAATACCTGTTTAGATCATTACACAGTCAAACAGGATGATGGCGAGTAAAACAGCAGCACCCCTGAGAGTCTCAGTTGTTCACAAGTAACTACTCCATGTTCACCACTTTGTGAGCAGCTGCGTGAGCAAATAGTCCAACAGTTTAAGAGCAATATTTCTCGACGTGTAATTGCAAGGAATTTAGGGATTACGCCATCTATGGTCTATAATATCATCAAAAGCTTAAAAAAATGAAAAACTATGACAACGTACACTGTTGAGCAACTTACTTACGTTAAGCAAGAATGGGAAATAATTCACCATCAAAGTGTCAACAATAAGTGTCCTCAGTTACCAAACTCCCATTGAGTGTTGTTAAAAGGAGGCGATGCAATAGTGTGAAATACTGTACAGTATGTCACAGCTTTAAATTCAGCATTCCATCATCTGAGATATAAATCAATTGAATTTCAAGTTCAGTCACAGAATGAACTGACCTCGGAAATCCAGGTACCACTCTATATGCTTTGAGGTTTTTATTACACATCTGAAGAACGATTGTTGTGAAGTGGTCTGTGTGTGTGTGTGATGTTGTGAAGAATTGTTAACTTGCAAGAGGCTGGAAAGGGTCATAACAATCTCTAAATTCCGTGAACTTCATGAGTCTAGGATTATACAGAATGTCTATAAATGTAGAAAATTCAGTACTCTCGCTACTTGACTTGGAGTGGCCGCAACAGTACAGCGCAGGATGCTGAATAAGTGAATAAAAATCCAAAAGTGTCAGCCAAAGCTTTACAGAAATCTCTGGCACATGCCACAACATCTCGGTTGACTAGCTATGAATAAGTAAACAAGAATGGTTGTCATTGGAGCACACCATGGCGCATGCCAATGCTATCCACAAAAACAAACAAACAAGCATTGCTACAGGTTTGAAGTTTGCAAAAAAGCACCTGGATATTCTCAACACAGCTTGATTTATAGAGCATTTTAAAAACAGCCACAGCTGCATCCAAAGTGCTGTACATAAAGTAAAAATCAAACATCTAAAAACAAAGACAGTTAATACAAAAAAGCCCCCAAAAACTCATAACATAAAAACAGTAAACACAATAAAACCCCAAAACAATGCCAAGTCTGCCACCGAGTCGAAAGCCAAAGAATAAAAATGTGTTTTAAGATGGACGAGCAAGGGGCTTGACTAACATTTAACGGGAGCCATTCCAAATCGAGTGCCTGGCAATGGAAAAAGCTTGATGAACTCTGAGCTGAGATTTTCTCCGGGTACTCCAGTTTCTTCCCACATTCCAAAAACACGCGTGGCACGTCAATGGGACACTCTTTAAGTTGTCCCTAGTTGGGTTCTTATGGTTGTGCATGGTGTGCAAATTTGAGATTCACTATATAAAATGAGGCTCAAAAACTGAAAAATAAAGCCCTCTTCCCAGTTGTTGGATGCTGTGAAAACACGCCCCACTCGAACCTCGCCTATCAGCTAAATATGTTACTATGGCTCACACAATATCTGCAGTATGAGCCACAGGCTGCAAATTGTGTGATACTATCTTTGATAATAAATTGTGCTGTGTTGTGTGGACCCACGCACAACAACACAAGCGGGACATTGACATATGTGATGACCCCACTGCCAGTCTGCTCATGAGCTTGGTAGCTCATTAGATTGTGGACTAGTGATTATAATAAACAGTTTCCCTTACGTGTCTCTGTTGTGTTTAACCACACACGGCGCAGGGAGTGAAGCTGTGGCAAATTGGACAGCCCCAACACTCGCTGTCTAATTCACCCCAGCCTGACTGTGTGTCTCGCGAGGGTCCACACAACCAAGAAACAGTAGGACGAATAACACAAAACACATTATACTGCAATTTGCATCTGTATATTGTACCGGAAATAGTGGGAGTTTCAGAGGTAAAAGTAAAATCAAAACACAGTACACCAACCCACGGTAATCATTGGAAATTACTTTTAATGTCCGCAATTTACTGTTAGCACAACAGGAAACACCAAACAGCCATGGGGACGGGCAAACAGAAAGTAGCAATGGCCAAGGGAGAATTCATAGTCGGGAACAGAAAGCTGAGGGTGATTACCAGAAAAACGGCGAGTTACAAGGGCCATAGGAAAGCAGGGTCGACAACAGGAGATCAATCCAAAGGAGGGTGTTGGAGAATCTTGCACGGATATTACCCAACTTACCCAACGTAAAAGACAAAGGGGGTTGTGGGTGTCGTATGGTGAACGTCACACTACAAAAGTTCATCGGCTAAAATGACATTCATGAAGGGTGTCTCCAATGCGAATTTCAAATATGGTAATGTGCATTTTTTACCGGTTCTCTTTGCAAGTAATACTTCTTGTATCAGCAAGTGACATACAGCACAAGAAACAGTATCCGGTGCAATTTGTCATTGTCTATATTCTGTCTATATTCATAGCACATCATTGATCTTATGACCACTTCCACAGGGTCATCCTGCTCTAATCGCACCGCTCTAAGACTCCGGTCATAACTCCTTTTAATCTCTCCCTGCTCCCTGTTAGGATTTACACATTGTCAGCACAGATGAAAAGCAGGTATTTGCCGCAGTCCAAGAGTGGAACCAGAATGACACCTATAACCTCTACCTGTCTGACACGAGAGGCATCTACTTCACCTTGGCCATGGAAAACGTCAAAACCACTAAAGGCATAGGAGGGAACCAGATGCTGGATTTGTATGAGGTACGCTCCTAATGAAATTGGCCATAAATGCAAGGAAACCTCTCACGATTTAATTAATGGGAAGTCGCAGGGACTATTATTATCTCACTGCAATTTGGGAGCGACCATAAATCATCTGCACATTACCATGAAAATTACTGGAAAGGGTACACAACTGCAATTTGTAATGCAAGCATTTACTTTTGCTGAAATATATCTATACTGAGACACACTGTTAAATAATCGTTTAATAGGACCCACCGATTATATACATCCGCATTTGCTTAGTGATCAATGTCGGTGAGTAAATATATGGTTTGTGTTTGAACTAACGGATGGCTTTCCCACAATTCTAAATTCCAATATATACCGTTCCTGCCTCAGTCCATGATACCTCGATCATGGACCCTTTGGTTTTGTTGATTACTCTGGTTGAAGTAATCAATACCAGACACACAAAAATATTAAAAAAAAACGCATTTAATAGAGGAAAACTATAGTTTAACACAGAAAACAATGTAAAATAAAAGTCATACTTACATACGACAGGTTCTCACTTAAATTCGATTCGGTTTCTTGTCTTCTTGATCAAAAGGGCGATTTGGGAGCTTTCAATGTATCTGTGGTGGCATATTGAACCGTCACACTTCGTTAATAAGCACACGAAAATGTTTTGAAATGCATCTGATCAGTGTGTGGGGTTTTCCTCACTGTCACTTATGACACTATTCACACACAGACACACACACACACACACACACACACACACACACACACACACACACACACGCTGCCAGGAACGACGTGAAAATAAACATGCGCCAAGGTATTGATGTCCATATATTACTTGGTAAGGTAGTTAACCTTCTTTCCGCAGTGGCGGCATTTTACCGTCATGTAGAGCTTGAACAATTGTTGCTGTGTTTAAAATGACTTCTTCCTGACAGCATACACGTAAATAAGCGGGTTCTCGAGGCAGGAAAAATGCCTCGAGCATTTTTTTTCAACCGATGTACTTTAATATCTCAAGTTCAAACACTTGATCTTTGCAAAATATGAGCCCAAAGTAGGTACATTATAAATATATTATAAGGGCCAAAAATGATTCATGATGTATTTTATTTACCGTATTTTCCGCACTATAGGGCGCACCAAAAAGTCTTCCATTTTCTTAAAAGCTCACCGAGCGCCTTAAAATCCGGTGCGCCTTGTGTATGGTCATTACGGTAATATGTCGACCCCAAGATGGCTCCTTGCTGGAGACATGCTTACACTGTAATAACTTGCTGTTGGTTCAGTGAACTGTGTCGCTGCTTTATTAAATAAGTTTTTGTTGCGGCTCCGAAAAGAAGGAGAGCTGTGGTGTTGTTTTTTTAAAAACAGTCTCAACAAATGCAGGTACGTCTTTGTCCGTCTCCGTGCCTTCTCTTCTTCAGTTCGACTCGAGAGGCGTTCAAGACCGCCTCCGAAAAACGGAAACTAACGATTACTTCAATGAAATTACGAAAATTGAAAATAATACATCAAAACTGAAAAGTAAGCGAGGATATCCCAAAATAAATTCTATAGTCCCCCCTACAGAATTCATCTTGTGATTTCATCATTTATGAATACACAACAAAGGAATAAATAACTACGACTGACATCTAATCGTTCTGTTGGATCTATGGTCAAGGAAATGCCAATGCGTTTTTCGGAGGCGGTCATGAACGCCTCTCGAGTTGAACGGAAGAAAAGAAGGCACGGAAACGGACGAAGACGCACCTGTATTTGTTGAAAAAAGGAAAGGTGTGGTTTTATATATTTTTATAAATGCAGACTTTATTAATGTTTTTCAGTCTCAACAAATACAGGTAGTGTACGTCTTTGTCCGTCTCCGTGCCTTCTCTTCTTCTCGAGAGCCGTTCATCGCCGCCTCCGAAAAACGTAAATTAATGATTACTTCAATGAAACTACGAAGAAAATCAAGCGAGGAAATCACAAAATAAATTCTGTAGGGGGGATATAGAATTTACTTTGTGATTTCCTCGCTTGATGCATTATTTTCAGATTTCGTTATTTTCATTTAAGTGCAGTAATAGTTAATTTACATTTTTCAGTGGCGGTCATGAACGCGTCTCGAGTTCAACGGACGCCTCTCGAGTTGAATGGAAGGAGCATAGCACCATCTAGTGGAGGCATTGTAGATTGTGCCAATGTATGAAAAAAAATGACAAAATAGCCATTCATTGAAGGTGTGCCTCATAATACAGTGCGCCTTTTAGTGCAGAAAATACGGTAGGTATAGTTTTTTTTTTACCTTGTTTTCATAATACAATTTTTGTATTATTGTGTTAGTTAAGCGTTCTATCACTGGCAGGTGGAATCCTCTTCCCTCCAAATTCATTACTTTTCAGGAGACCCCAAAAATATGACGCTTAGATGGGCCAATAACGTGTACAAATAACACCCACACATGCGGACTGACCAATATTTTATTATAGAATTGTGAAAAAATGTTTTGAAATTTTTCAAATTGTGACAGAAATGTTCTGCCCAGCACAACCTACAAATGAGAATGATAATTTGCAATGATAAAGTGATGACTTTTGGTGTATTGAGGAATTAAGGGTGTGTACATTTTAGCAATATTTTTTTCAAAATATTTTATCTTTTTTGAACATGTACAATCTGAAATTTTGAACTTGAAATTTTACTTTTATGGTAGTTTTTTTTTTTGTTTGGCTGTTCTATTCATGTCATCTTCACACATGTTCAAAATAAATAATTTATTCAGTCATTGTTATCTATACATAAGTAGCTATGACGTCATATCTACATCTGCTTATAATCAATACAGTCATAGCAAATTAAATTCATTCAATTCAAAAACGTGTTGGCCTTTATCATTCTAAAATATCAGAAAGAACTAAACAAACTGCTGATTTGTACAATTGTGCTCATAAGTTTACATACTCTTGCAGAATTTTGAAAATATATTTTTTTAATTAGACGTAAGTCAACAAGGACCATCTCATAATTTTCTTTGTTTGGTTGAATGACTGCGTTTTTATGAAATCCTTAATACTTTAATTTGAATCCTGTTAAAAATAAAATCAATTTATTGAGCCGGATCCTGCATGTGGGATTCCCTTCTTGTGTGGAGTCTGCATGTTCTCCCCTAGCCTGTGGGGGTTTTCTCCGATACTCTGGTTTCCTCCCACCTTCCAAAAACATGCATAGTAGGTTAATGGGAAAACTTGAAATTGTCCTTGAGGAGAGCGGCATTTGTTCCAGATTTTCTCTTCCTTTATTGGTCATTTTCTGAACTTTTTTCCGTTTTTTGGTCTTCAATACAAATTACACGCTAAGCCTCTTTCTCTTTCCAATGCTTTGTCTTTCTGTTTGATCTGCATGCATCTCAGACAATTACTGCCTGGGATGCAGACTTGATTGCCTCAAATCATTAGCTTTTGGCTAACGCCAGACCTGTCAGTTTTGCTTCAACTGTGAATGCCTGAGTACTGAGTCACTGCAGTCTACGAATCGATGCCGCATCTGCAATTGTCTCGGAACTCTTTCTTGTTTTCAATATGTTTCGCAATTACGTGACCTGGGAATTTTGAAAATATTCGTAACAATTTGAATTACAGGCATATAAAGTTCAGTGATTTCCCTTCCAAAATATGGCCAATTCGGTACGGTTCAATAGCTCTGCTCAGTCGGCTCAGGTGCTGTGGTCTCTGGTCCTGTTCCCTCGACTTCCATGCCACACACGGTGGCTCTCTGCTGTGAATGGGTGGCTTTTACAATGGGAGCTGCATGTAGCTGCTTAGGTATTCAGTGTCCTAGCGTGCTAGTAGGCTACCTTGTTCTTGTCCGCCATTCTCTTAGAGTGTCCAAACCCCACCATTTCAGTCAGTTGGCCTCGCCAGTGTCACTCTGTGCGGTAGTGGGTAAGATTCTGCTTCTGGATGCTGTGGCTCTTTCGGTGCTCCTTCTCCTCTGTTCGTGCCCACCACTCTCATCGCGAGAGACTATATACAGTAATTAGGCGTATCCATTATTCCAGTGCCATCGCACATTGTTACCCCGCAGCCAAGGTTATGGACATTAATATTATTCCTGTTTTACTGGATTCCCATCCTCCATCCGTTCACAGGGGAACTTAAGAGACAGTACGCCGAATCTCCAAGCAGGTGAGGAGACTTTCATTCTCATTTTGCATCGTTAAAAACACATGGTCGATCACCCTTTTATCAGCGGCCCTCTCCTGGCCTTATCTTGCAGCATGAAATGTTTCATTATGCTGGTCGACAAACACTTGGCTGGCACGCATTTGCGGTCATCTTGACCTCTTTATTGATCATTTTAATCTCCTCTGGAATCACTCTTCTTTAGTCTTTATTTATTCAGTTCCTCTAAACTCTCGCTGCAGGTCCGTTTGAGCTGATAACATGCAGTACACAGTCTCTCTGCTCATGTCTGCATTACGTATCTGTTCTACTTCAAATATATCGTCTCATTAATTACACAGAGGCTATCACCTACATTTTGCAATGATACCTCGGTAGCTCATGCCCATTTACAGCAACAATCAACCCACAGGCCATCAGATTAATTAAATCCTGATATCCTCCTCACTCATGAGCAGATGCATATTCCTGTCATAATCGCCAATAGAAAGGAGTACAAATGACAACAGTGTATAAATATTACCCAACATAACTACCTTCGAACCTTGCCACAAAATCACAGTATTTGGAAAAGAACCTGAAAACAGAGATCACCCTTAATATGGCACTTTTAAACGTACTATTATTGTCAAATATGTTTTTTTATTGCAAATGATCTGAAATTGTGGTCGTGTCTCCAGATTTGTGGTGACACGACTGGTGAAGCGAGGGGCGGAGCTGTCAACTGATTATAACCTGGTGGTGTGCCGGCTCTGATGGCGGGGGACGGGTCGGGGGGGGGGGGTGTCGGGCCAACCTGGTGGACCCAAATGTATTGTGACTGTTTGCTGGGAATGTCTGGTAGAATCCTCTGTCAGAAAGAGTGAACTCCAGCCCCAATGCCTGCGGACAAACGACTTTAGGACAGCTTTGAGGAAATTCTTGCTCACCATGCAGCATCTTAGGAGTGGGACGCAGTGCAACATTAACACTGTGTTTAGTGGAGATGGCGCTCTGCTGACCTCAATTCGGGACATTGTGAATCAGTGGGGAGAATACTTGGAAAATTTCCTGAATACCACCAACATGCCTGGAAGTTACAGAGTTCTTAAAGGACCCTGGATTTTGTGAGGTTGTCCTGGTTAATGGAATATTCATAAATAGTCATTGCAAATCTGAGGGTATGGAGACTGACTCGTTATATCTGGAAAAAAAACATCTTGGAAACTTTTACATGTTTTAGAGAACATCTAAGAGAAAAAAAAAAAGGTAACGTGATCCAAAGGACAATTTCAAAGTCAGATTATTGGTTAAAAAGCCAATTTACTAAAATACATGGGTTCTTTGTTGAATTCCCTTCCCAACGAAGATTGATCCAGTAGTTCTTCAGATATAAGGTTTCAAAGAAAGGTAGCCACACCTTTTTTTGACAAAGTATTTAAAACTCCTGTTCCTTATTAGTCAAAATTTTGTGCTGTGCCCTCACGATCAACAAATACAGCAAATTTTATTCAGAATCAAAATCATCTTTATTGGTCAAGTATGTAAAACCAGTGCTGTCAATAGATAAAAAAATTGTCAGATTAATTAATTATGATCTGTAATTAATTGATTTAATTAACCTATATTTTAATCTCATCAAAAAAATGGTGAGAAAACCCCTATTTTCATTTAAAATCCATTACATTATTGAGGCGGATGAAAAGACTGACATCACAAAAAAAAGCGGCATTATAAAGTATTTTATTGTTTTTAAACAGACTTGAACAGATGCAGTCCTAGCCATTTACTTTCTGCTGTACAGTATTTGAGACTAGTCCTAAATCCTACCTACAACATTTAGTTTCGACCACTAGGGGGCATATCACTGTTTTTGTTTTTTGTAAATCTCCAAATAATTACAAAGTAAAAATAAAATTAGCACGTTAGAACATCAGATCCATAAAAAAATGCTTAGTTTAACATATCAAAAACAGTAAGAACCCTTTTCGGAGCAATACAAGTCCTGAACATTGAACTTGCTTCAGATAATAAAGAATAAAACAGACCCTTAAATCAAAGTGCTGTAAATTAGCACTTCAGAAATAACACTGTTCATCATTACAAAATAAAGGTCTGAAATAAACGTTAATCATTTCTCATAGGCTACAGAGGACACAGAAGTTATTCTGACTTCATGCCTCATACGCCGGGTGTTCTCCTCGAGTTTAGTTTGGCGAAGAGCTTTGCTATGGCTCGCTCTATTGCTAACGCTTTCGGTGCTAACGTTAGCTGTGGCTGCACTCGCGACTGGGTGCTTTGCATTGATGTGGTAGGCTAAACTTGAGCTGCTTCGGTGCTAAGCAAACTCCTTCTCACAAATTAGGCACAACACTCTACCTTTATCATTAGTGCCTTCTGGGCGTTTTTGGAATGTACATTTTCCATTCATTGGGATGAGAACTCTCACATGCTCCTCCATTTTCAGCGCTGCTCTCCTCACCGCTGCTTTGCTGGTCCTCCCAACTCCAATGGGAGCCAATCAGTTTATGCTAAACAAGCCCAAACATAATGACAGCCAATCAATGTCCGCTTCAGGCTGTGACTGACCATTGTTTCCCCACCCTATACAACTCGAACACAGGAAACCAACACATAGAAAGGGATATTATAAAAAGGCAACCCACCCACAGAAACAATGAAGTTAGAGATGAAAATTTTGATTAAAACAATTAAAAAAACATAACACACTAAATATGACTGTATTTAATTATTCGTAATTAACACGATAATTTGACACCTCTGCGTAAAACACAAGAAATTTGTCTCCGGTAGTATAGGCTGTACTAGTTTTGCAATAACAAGCAATGAAGATAAACGAAGACATGACATAAATATAGAGAGAGGTTCCGTAATGTAAGGTTACCATTGTGCAGTAGTCTCACTGAGTGACAGCGGTGCGACAATGTGCAGAGTCATCGAGAGATAGAGTGATCAGTGATGCAATACAATACCATGTCAGTTGTACAGATAGTGCAGATAATCGTTGCACTATTTATTAAGTGACCAGTAGCAGTAATTGTAGTACAACTTTAGGTGTGCAACTATACAGAAATTCCTTGAGTGCTTTAAAATATCTGGTGCTGTGGAATATTGATCACCGACAAAAGTATGTAGAGAGCTGGAGCCACAATGATCAGTGCGGTAATACACAAGGGTGAGCACAAAAATAAATACTGTAAATACATTTTTTTTAAATTAGCCTAGATAAATCCACTGCGTGATTTGGCATGGGATGACCCAAAAAGGACGACATCATTGGAACATTGCTTTAGAAAATACTTCTTGCCATCTGAGAACCCACTATTATACAAATACAAAATACAACAAACAAACAAACACATTTAGGCCATATTTTGTTTTATTTGCCGCCGTTTGTTTGTCCGCCAGGGGGTTTGTTTCATTAGCTACACTCCGTTCATGTCACAGTCAACAGAGTTCAATGATTCAAGAATAGTTGGTTTCCCCACAAACATGAAGACTTTTGTTCATAAATATTGAACACTTAATATTTGAGATTGTCACCCCCGATCCATTTTGCACCCTGTTATCTGGAAAAATACACACCTCAGGCCAAAGGGTAAACTTGTAGGACAATTTTATAAGACATAAGATCGTCAGGCATTTGATGTCCTTGCTCAGGAAAGGGAAAAAGTAAGTCAAAAAGAGCATGAAGACAGCCAACTTTTTCTCAATCCATCAATTCGGAAGGTTTGCTATCTCTGAGGCCATTAGAGACAGCAAAGCGGTATGCCGTCTCTAATCCTGACATTTCGAACAGCCGCAAAAGGAACCTCTGGAGTGCATTGTAGTCACCCTAACGTTAAAAAGCCTTCGGGAGCACCATTGCTAGCTGTCATTGAGGCTTCCAGCATCGATGAATACATGGACATATTTTGTCTAGTTCAGTGTATTTATCAGTGATGTGTTCCTCGAGCCGGTCCTTGGCCTCGAGGACCGGCTCGAGGACCGAAGGTCGGTCCTTGGTCCTTGGCCTTGGCCTCGGGAGTCAAGTCCTTGGCCTTGGCCTTGGCCTCGGGTTGCCGGTCCTTGGACACAACACTGGTATTTATCCTCAGTTGTAAATTGGCTTCGATGTGCTGAAAGTACAAGCGTGAGCTGTGTTGCAAAACGTCGGGCAACATGACCATCACACCCATAACTGCCGCTTTGTCAACATTTGAGCGGAGAGAGCACTACCGGTAGTTGTCGTTGGACATTGAACATTCTCGGGTCAGGTCAATCAATCAATCAATCTCACTCACACACACACACACACACACATAAGGGGCACTTCGGAGCATAAGGCACACCTTCAATGGATGGCCTATTTCAAAACTGTTTTCATATATTTGGCACACCGCTTATGAGGTGCATAGAATAGAAGCTACAATAATGGCTGCGGGTGTGTTATGCATCCACTAGATAGAGCTAAGCTCAAGGGAATACAATACAGTCATCTCGTTACCTCTGCGTCCCGCGTCCAAGACGCATAATTTTCCCGCGGGACGCACAGTTCCAAACAATGTGCGTTTTTGGGGCGCAAGGAAATTTATCAGTCAAAACAAAAAAAAAAACACTACGGTACATCTTTTTTTCCAGCAATGCAGTGTCGCAGTTTGACAATCGCCGCCATTGTTGTTTTGATCTCGCGTTAAGTAATCTCGGGTGACGAGATTTCTGTTCTCGCAAGACGAGATTGGCGAGATCGGCCTTCAACCTTGCGGAAAGCATACGATTGCCATTTGCCAAGTTGTGTAACGTTAAAACAAGCGTTGCGAACATGTATTGCGAAAGTTTGTTGCGGAGATATCACAGAGGAAGCAGCTAAAGTTGGATAGTTTTTTGCGATAATAAGTTGACTTTGAGAAATTCTTGCATCATTGGAAGCAGAGTAAAGAGAAGAGAATTTATGAACTCAAAAGATTGAACCATGGGATGAAATGAGAACCTATTTCTCAGCGAATCTTGTATACTTGAATTAATTAAATTTTTGCAGCATTTGTTGATAAGAAATAAACCTATTATCAATGTATATTGTTGTTTGTTTTATTGTCATTTGCAATGAATAAATAGACCATTTCAGAATTCAAACTTTGGGACTCTCTAAATGCCTAATGGGACTCAAACTTTTCTGATAAGCGAGTCCCTCGGACCTGCTGGGGTTAAACTGTAAATTTATCACTGCAATACAATACAGCATTTGTTTAGTACTTTAACAACCGCTGCAGCTGTAACAGGGCACTTTACAGAACATTTAAAATACCACGTCCAAGAAATCAAAATATTGATCCATTTATAAGGAATCTCAGATTATAAGATGCACTGTCGGCATTTGAGAAAATGTAATGCTTTAAGGTACCATATTTTCCGCACTAAAAGGCACACCTAAAAGCCTTACATTTTCTTAAAAGCTCACAGCGCGCCTTAAAATCCGATGCGCCTTGTGGATGGTCATTACGGTAATATTTCGACCCCAAAATGGCTCCTTGCTCAAGACATGCTGACAACGCAGAGTTCAAACTTAAGGCGATCGGTTACGCAGTTGAACACGGAAATAGAGCAGCGGCAAGAGAGTTCAACGTTAACGAGTCAATGTTATAACTTACTTTTGGTTAAGTGAACTGTGTTGCTGCTTTATTAAATCAGTTTTACTGACATCTGATCGTTCGTCCCTTGAGCGTAGCTCCATCTAGTGGAGGCATTGTACAGTGATGAAAGTCCTCTGGTTTTCCCGGAATTCCGGATTCTCAAATTTTCACGAAAATTCCTACGGAAGATTGAGGAAAAATTGCCTAAAATTAATCCGGATATTAGCTGACAACGTTGAATGAACACGCGTTTGAGTTCGTTGTTTTGCTTTCATGAGCGTAGTCATGTTGAGGCACCAACACTAGTAACACTAAAGAGAGTTTTGTCTCGCTATAAAGACACTTGCTAAACCCCAGTGGAACGAATTAAAGATGCCGTGGACAAGACAGTTGTTGTCGAAAAAAATATTGATTTGGACAAAAAGGGAAACACACAGATTAGCAGAAAAACGTGTCCGTCCAACTTCGAGCGTCGTGTTGTCTCGGCTACCTTAGCTTAGCTGTTGTCATAGATCAAAGCTTCTTTGATCTGTGACATCGGTTGCGTCGGCACTGATTGGCTGAAACCAAAAGACGTCCGTGTGCGTACGTGTTCGCGCTGATGCACGCACAGCAGAGAGCAGCGGACTATCGACTGCTGAGGCGCGCTTCGCTCGAGTGGCGTCGCTACAACTGTAACGCCCCTGCCCTCGCATTCTCATGGCCTCGCCATATCTCGGAGATTTCGAAATTTCGGTGAGAACGGAAGCCACAAAGTGTGCACGTGTGCACACAAAAGGCAGATTAATCATTGAATATCGAGTACAGTGATACCTTAGCTCACAAACATAATTGGTTCCCAGAAAGTGTGTGTAAGGCGAAAAGTTCATCTTCCGAACATTTATTTCCCACAAGAAACCATTAAAATGAGAATAATCGGTTCCCAGGTCCCCATAAAACATAATTTTCTACTAAATAAGCCTTAAAACTACACAAAAATATACCTTATTATATGTATAATAAATGTGCTATTGTATTGTAATTAAAGAAATAAACTGTACTGTACAATAAAGTCGTTTTATTTACCTTTGTGATGGTAGTTGATGGCTTGATGGAATGGAATGGGAGTTGGAGGGAGAGAGGGAGTTACTGTTTGAAAGGAGAGTCACCTTCCATAAGGACTGTAGGTAACTCAACCTCCGGTGTGGCTTCTCTTCTTTGCTTCTTCGAAGGAGACTCTTTATCCTTTTTGCTGACTAAAAACCTCTTAATTGACACCTGTTGCTTTCTGAGTTGTAAGGTCTTACGAAACTGAGGCATCATATTATCATTCATCATGTTGATGATTCACATAGCCACAGTCTTTTCTGAATGGTACTGTTCGATAAAAGCCTGCACATCACTCCACTTAGCCAACATGGTCTTCATGCTCTCACTTGATGCTGCAGCCATCTCCTCCTCCTCGTCCTCAGATGACAACTCCTGAATGGCTTCCTTCTGCTTGTCCTCTTGAAGGCGAATCAAATCATCTGTGTTGAGGACCTCATTATGGCCAGCAACAAGCTCCTCGACATCATCTGCATCCACTTGGAATCCCATGTTCTGTCCCACGGAAACAATGTCGTTCACAACAACAGAGTCTAGAGGATCAAATCCTTCAAAATCCCTCTCAAGGATGCATGCGGGCCACAACTTCTTCCATGCTGCTTTCAAGGTTCGAAAGGTAACATCATGCCAAGCCTTTTCTATCAGTTGAACACAATGATACACATTGAAATGGTCCTTCCAATAATCCCTAAGGGATAGGTCGGTGTCATTGGTCACGTGAAAGCACCAAGTAAATAAAGCCTTAGTGTAAAGCTTCTGAAAGCGTGCGATCACTTGCTGGTCCATGGGCTGCAGGAGGGGAGTTGTGTTGGGAGGGAGGAATTTGACCTTGATGAATTCAAGATCACCTTGAAGTTCCTCCTCCAAACTTGGTGGATGCGCTGGGGCATTGTCAAGGAGAAGAAGACACTTGACAGGGAGTCCTTTCTCCTCGAGATATTTCCTCACTGAAGGAGCGAAAACATTATGCATCCAGTCCATAAACAGGAGACGAGTAACCCAAGCTTTGGTGTTGGACTTCCACATTACAGGAAGCTTGGATTTAACCACCTGGTTTTTCTTGAAGGCCCTTGGGTTTTCTGAGTGATAAACCAACATTGGTTTTATCTTACAGTCGCCACTGGCATTGGCGCACATCAGGAGGGTTAGCCTATCTTTCATAGTGTTCAGTTAATTCCGTTTTTCACGGCCCTCTGAATAGGGATCGTCGGTCAGCATGGAAGGATCACTCATTCCGTACTTTTTTGACACATTTATTGGAGCACTTTGCAGCAGAAGTAGTAGTAGTAGTAGTAACAGAAGTAGTATCAGAAATAGTAGCAGAAGCAGGTAATAACCTAAAGCACACATAAATGCAGTAAAAAATGAATATACAGTATCTATCTTTCTGCATCACGATGTAAATATGTATATAATTGACATTAATTAATACTTTTATTTTAACAATACATTTAATAAATACTTTAACCAACCATGATTTCACTATGTATTATTATCGTCATCATGATTCATGATTTTAAAGGTAAGAAACCATACATCACAAGCATATCAAGTCGACTCGAACAAAAGAACTATAAGTCCCAAAGGTCCAACCCGGAAGTGGAGCGCCGGCATGATTAAGCCCAGCTGCAATGCAATTTACGTCGTTTAAATATCAAATTGCAGCCGGACAAACATGACAACTATGCAAAATGAAAATGATCTAACTAAAGAAGACACCACTGTTCTCGCAAAACTTCAGCCCACGCTGTTTAAATTGCCGATTGCGAACGGTAACTGACTATGATTGCATAGCGATGTGGCAAACAAAGCACAATGGACACAATGCAAAGCAGACAAACAAAGCAACCGATCATGATCGAATCTAAAAACCAACTTTACATATTTGGTAAAGAAAAGCACACATAGCTTACCATCGGCCATGCCGACGACGAAGAGAGTGTATTCACTAACGAAACATAATGCGATGCTGCTTTTTAAACGTCGCGCGTACGGCCACCTGTCAGTGGCAGCCCCGCCCCTCTTAAAGCGCCTTGTGAATCCAACACATAGGCTTATGCCCAGGGACGGACTTCTCTTCCTCTCTAATGAAAGTCCGGTTAGGCATCTTTTTCCAAAAAAGGCCGGTTTCATCGGCATTAAACACTTGATGAGGAACGTAGCCTTCTTCTTCCACCATCTTGAGGAATGATTCCTTGTAAGCTTCGGCAGCTTTATCGTCAGAACTGGCTGCCTCGCCATGGCGAATGACACTATGAATCCCTGTACAATGCTTAAACTTCTCGAACCATCCGTGGCTAGTCTTGAAATCATCAATGGATGACGAACTTCCAGGTTGCCTCTTGATGATATCCGAGTGAAGTTGCCGTGCTTTCTCGGCGATAATACCCTCACTCACACTGTCCCCTGCTAGCTGCTTTTCATTTATCCAAATTAACAGAAGTTTTTCAACCTCTTCTATTGCCTGAGACCGTTGCTTAGACAACACAGAAACACCGTTAGCCACACACACACCCTGAATAGCTTCCTTGTTCTTAAGGATGGTAGCAATGGTAGACTTAGCGTACTGGTCCTGGGACGTTAAGTCACACAAACGCACACCTCGTTCGTGTTTTTCAATGATCTCCTTCTTCTGCTCGATCGTAATTTTCTTTAATGTCTTCTTAGGCTTAACACTAGCCTGTGGTGGGGTCTTTTTCGGTCCCATAATAGC
>NW_017805548.1:1448533-1449087 GCF_001891065.2 Hippocampus comes
GTCTGGGGGGGTCTGTGTGGCGTACGCTAGGACCATGCTTCTCACCCGGCAGGCATACAGTAGGGGGCGTGTTTAGGTGAATGTCTTTGGCGCAATGTTGTAATTGTTCAGATCCACTTGTTGGCAGTCGTAGAATAAAGACGTGTTTACAGTCAATCGTGTGTGCTCCTTATGACTGCAACAACATCTGTTTTAAAAAATGTTATACTAAAACGATGTGCGGATACTAAACTAAGGAATACTTGTTTTAAAACAATTTGGATAAAACAGAGAATACGCTGTAATTTAATTGCTATTTAACTGCTAAACAGTTGCGCAGCCGCCGCCGGCCAGACGCAGTGCGCAAGTATGTTCGTTCAAACAATCCTATAGAAATAATTTCAGATATCTTTACCTATTTATTTGATTTGAATTATTCTATTTAAAGCCGAGTAAGCCGCAGGATTTCTCTGCGTAATTAAGCAAATGCGCATCGAGATTTCTCTTTTTTTGTCTGGCCCCTTATTCTGTATTTCAGCGTTATTTCGTTGTGCAAATGCATTGATCATGTTCAT
>NW_017805548.1:1449302-1449569 GCF_001891065.2 Hippocampus comes
GTAGCGTCGCAAACGAGCATTTGCTCTGGAGCAAATTTTTAAACCACCTCCCTGAGGTGGATCAAATTTGGTCCGGTATAAGCTCTTTAGCGGAGCTACGTCGGAGCAATTGTGCACATGTGAACGCTTGACTGGAGCACTTTCGGCGCAGCGTCGAAACGTAAACACGTCTTTATTCCACGACTGCCAACAAGTGGATCTATTCTGAACAAGGACAGAATAGTGTCCGCCATAATATTTATTAAAAGAAAAATAAATAAAAGTCCG
>NW_017805548.1:1452067-1467911 GCF_001891065.2 Hippocampus comes
GCTCTTAGCATACAGCTTTATGTCATCCATGTAGAGGAGGTGACTGATCGTAGCTCCATTTCTGAGGCGGTATCCATAGCCTGTCTTGGTGATTACTTGGCTTAGGGGGTTCAGTCCTATGCAGAACAGCAGTGGGGAGAGTGCATCACCTTGGTATATGCCACATTTGATGGACACTTGGGTAAGTGGCTTGCCATTGGGTTCAAGTGTGGTTTTCCACATCCTCATCGAGTTCGCAACGAAGGCTCTTAGGGTCCTGTTCACCTTATACAACTCCAAGCATTCATGGCACTTGTTCCCTATGCTCATTAAACTCAACTACTCACTACTCATCTACTCTCCGTCCATTATCACATAGGCTTATCCTTATGAGGGTCGCAGGTGTGCTGCAGCCCTGTATCCTTTACATTTTGTTTCTACACAGCCGCGTACTGCTGTACGCACACGACTCCGTGTGTCTCTGTGACAGGGCACTTGCGCACTTCAACTGCAAGTGGCTGACAATTGTTCAGTATGAGAACAGACTCGGAACAGTTTCATTGGTTAGATGTGACAAGACTGCGGGTGCTACGGGACTATGTGCCGATCCCGTCCACCCTCATTGTCTCATGTCCATTCTTTTGCGTTCACAGTGTCCTCAAATGGGCTGCTGTGAACATAGTGTAAACATATCCTAACTACAGTGAGTGAAAGATGGGGTCAGACAAGAACGCAGAGACCCTCATTCGGCACATTAATCCTGCATGTTGTGTGTCTCTGACAATGTCAAATTTGACGCCTATTCGTGCCATTTACACGGCTGTACCTCTCAAGGGAGTTAAAGACCGAACTGAACACCGAAACCCCTCACTAGGTTAACCTTTTGGAGAGGCTCTGTCCTTTCATTTTTCGAACATACTTCGGAGCTGCTGAAGCTTTTCTCTCACTTCAGTGTAACAACAACCAGGGTGTCTCAAGAAGAATTGAGATGTGTGGACCTTCCTTGTGAGGACACAATCTCCTCACAATAAAATGTCACTTATCAATGGATGTGATGTTTTGTGTCGACTGATTCACAAAGATATGTACTTAGTGACAATGCTTAACACAGAACAAGAAATATTGCTGGTGACTGTCTGTTATTCTGTCAACTACAGAAGTCAAACACAAGCAGGTCGTTTGCATGTAACTGTGCAAGTTTGTGAAGAGTGCTGCTTCAATGCAAGAAAAAAAAACGTTTCTGTGTCTCGTGACTGTGCACAATCAGGATTTTTGTGGCCAATTACTGATTTGCGAGTTGAAATATAGATCTCAATCATCGATCCAATCACGAGACGGCGCAAATATCTATTTAACTAACTTGTTTTAATGGCTGCATAGCCTATATCTGTGCACTGCTTACGAGTATAAACAAAAGTATTATCAAGCATTTTGCCAATGTTGATCAACCATGCCCCAAGGAAGGAAAGGAAAACCAAACAAAAACAAGGGGTGTGATTTGAATATGAAACGATTATTCCTGAACAAATGAGTGGAGCTTGATTTTTATTGACAATGTAGCTCACAGGTGTCAAACTCAAGGCCTGGGGGCCAGATCTGGCCTGCCACATCATTTTACGTGGCCCACAAAAGCAAATCAAAGATGTCAACTTTCACGATGCTTGATAAAATCTCTACAAAAATTTCTAATTCTCATTTGTAATAAATAAGAGTGATACTGTAAGCATTTTCTTGTTGTGAAACCCTTCATTACAGTCACTTAAACAATAGATAAATAAACCGTTATTCTTGACTTCTTTACATGGTTTCCGTCATAATGGCCCTCCAAGGGAAACTAAAATCAGGCCCGCGACAAAAATGAGTTTGACACCCATAATGTAGCTGCTTTTAAAACAAGCCGTAAATAAAATCACAACTGATGTAAATGCTTTAGTTGGACCCATTTCAAAATTATTTCCCTGAAAAACCTGTGGATTTACATGCCCCAGCTGCAGAGCAGTATCAATTGAAGTGTGACGCTGACATTCGACAGTAGTTATCGTAATTGTGCACAGTTGCAAATGTATTTGTTTGCGATGCAAAGATGACGTGCACAACTTTAAAGTGGCACAAATGTGGATAATGCAGGATTCATTGGGTGGGGTTCATAAAATCAATCGCCGCACTCGCTGGTGCTGTAATTTTGATTCGCTTCCCATCAGAATCTTTTCTGCAGCGGACTGAATATCCTGATGACTGTATGTAAGCTTTGTCCAACATAGAGTGGTGTTTCCAGGCGAAAAGCCACACAAAGATAACAAAATAGCGACAAGTGTGCTGTGACACGACGGCCAGACCGTCTTTTGAATTAGGGATCAATATTGTTTGAGTTGTCGACGCCTCTTATACCTCCAAGCTCAAATCTCAAACTTAAACACTAATACATTTGATACGTTAGTCATTTGAGGCACCAAGGAAAGCAGTAGGGATATTGATTACCAGACCCACACAAGGACCATACAGTATAAGGAGCACAGCGACATAACATAACCAAGTTAATATCATACAATTGTTACAAATTGGCAGGGAGCGCCGAAATCCAACCATGGGAGCCAAAATTATCTGGCCCCGCACAGATAAATGTACATGTGGGACACACTGCAACTTTAATTAATGTCTCCATTCATGGATCTGATCAATGACATGCCGTCGAATTACGGTCGATCAGAAAATGAACGACTCAGCTGAGCTGATCTGCTATAGCCGATAAGATCAATGGAAAGTCAAGTGACTATAAACTCTTTTAAACTCATCTGACAAGCATGAACACTTCCCAAGAGTATCACAAGGATGAGGTTTAAATGAATTGTGTTAATTGTGTGTGGCCATTAGGTTGCAGGCATTCGAGGCATGTTGATTGCGAACAAAAGGCAAGACAACCAAGTAAAGACCTTCATCACCTACAACAAAGGCAGAGATTGGAGGCTCCTGCAAGCCCCGGCAACCGACCTGGATGGAAATCAAATTCACTGCATACTGGTAAGAGTCAATGAGTTGCTATGCTTGTGTTTAAAACCAGAAACAAAGAATGACAAACACATTTATAGTACCAAGCACAAAATGCCTAGGTTTTGGGTTTTTTTCTGAATAAAATTAACCAAATAAATTATATTTTACTGCAGATCTGGATAGGGGGATGATGGAATAATTCTCTCTCTCTCTCTCTCTCTCTCTCTCTCTCTCTCTCTCTCTCTCTCTCTCTCTCTATATATATATATATATATATACAGGTATATACTGTATATGTATATGTAATCTCTGCATACTTTTTTTGCTGAGCAGAAACTACCATAATACCACTGTCACATCCTTATATTACTGCTTGACCTTGGTGGCACACAGTTCAAATGTGAAATGTAAGCAATTCCAAACCAACTATAAATGCCTGAATGAACAAATAAATATAAAAACTGAACAAAGCAACAAACATATCCATTTATGATTCACCGCTGAATCCAGGCGGGATCCCCATTTCAAAGTTAAGCCTTCATTGCTCTTATTCTTATGAAGAAATTTCATAATGCATAATGCATTTCAACAATAATTTATCAGACCGGGTAACTCTCCTAGCTGTCGTTTGATACCCTTCCAACACTACTCAACTCAACTGTATTTATAGGTTATCATACTTCCATTTTCTAGGTTATAATGTAGTCTACTTTAGTCTTGGCACTGTTTCAAATTTGCAGTCCTGTTTTGATTTTATTTTCTAGCCTTTTTGTTCCCTTCATCTTCAACTACAAACTTCAGAGAACCCCTACCTGTCCGGGGCAATCTCCACGAAGAGCTCTGCACCAGGGATTATTGTTGCCACAGGTAGGAAAAAACTCAACGTGGACTATAATTTATACAATTACAGAAATGTGTCAAATTGCAATTAAACCAATTTCAAATACAGTAGGCATCAATTATGTTATGTCATTTGATACAGAGTCGACTTCGCACCTAACTCAAGCATTCGCCTCAGAGAGAAAGAGTTTGTGCATAAGCAGATGTAGAGGGATGGCCATCTTCCTTCAGTGCAAGAAAAAATAAAGCATAACTGTTTAAGCCCGTATCTCACCGAGTGCGAAATGCTTGTGAGTGTTTGCCCACGTAGAGAATGTTGGTTTTTCGTCAGGGTTCGTCAAAGGTTTCAAAGATGATCGTCAGATGTTCGCAAACCTTTTGAATGGTCACAAACTGTTTTTCATGTCGCTGAAAAAAATTTTAAATTGTTGAAAACAAATCCGAATATGCCCAAAGAAATACAATTAATAATACATAAAATGTAACCTCGATCTTGGAGAGATGCCAGTCTGCTTCCTGACGAGTAACTAGCAACCCAAGCTTTGGAGTCTGTCCCTGCATGCCTGTATGTGTGTGATCTGGTTCTTTGTCTTGCATGACACACAAAATATACAGCAATTTTTTTTTTGGATGGGACTATTAAATTTTACAGTATCTGGTATCGTGTTTACTGGTGGCCGAGCCTTTTCTTTTGTGCTTTATTGGTGTGATTGAATTTGCTTGCTGCACCTTTTAAGACATCAGCTAGTGCAAAGACTGCATTATGTTGTCTGAACGCTGCAGGCATCCATAGGGGAGAACTTGCAGTCTTCTATTATTTACATGAACCGAAAAACAGTTTTACAGCCCTGAGAGTGGAGCGTGAGGAGCATAATAATCACATACATGGGGAGATTGAAAGCTTGCTGTGTGCATGCATGCCTTTTGTGGCGTTTCTTGTGTATGCAGACACTTGAAAACGATACAACTGAGCAAATTTTTCAAACCATCACTTAAACATACCTGAAATAGATTCACAATAACCCAGATCTCAGTATATAGATAACTCATTGTTGAAAGTTAGGCTTACTTTGATTTTTCTGGCTACATGTTGTGCCATGTGGCAAACAGATCTGCCCCATAATCAGGTTCGGGGTTTGAATCTGGGCTCCAACCTTTCTGCGTGGCGATTTCATGTCCACCGCATGTCCGTCAGCTTGCATGGGTTTTGTCACGGTCTTTCAGTAAATTGTGTGTCTATCTACTCTATACGTGTCCCATAGTTGACTGGAAGCTAGTCCAGAATCTAAATAGCATTAAAGGTACAGTAGTAACGATTTTGCTGGAGGTTTTTTTGTTCACGTGGCTCTGTGCATGTTGAAAGCAATGTGAACAATCATGAGCTAATGACCGCTGGTTGTCATCCAACTAGCTGGAGATGCTTTCAAGTGAAGAAAAGCTGAAAGCTATCATGAAAGTAGGTGTAGGGGCTTTGCTCCAGTATTTATCTTAATATTTGAGCAATCTCAGAGTGAGAAAGAAAAGGGGGAGGGAGGCAGGCCAAGTTTTCATCAGTTTCTTGTGTTTTTTTTGTTTGTTTGTTTTTCTCACTTGATGAGTGGCTACCCTCAGAAGCTTTGATACATTCATCCACTTCAGACACAGCAGGGCAGTAAAATAAAAGGATGCCTACTTTCTGCATGCTCCTGGAATCCAGCGAATCTGAAGGAAATGTTGCTTTACGGGAGAGAGTGCTTGCTTGTATATGTTGTAATGAGGGATGAATAAAAAGACATATATTTTGTGATTTGATTGCAACATGAACGATGCAATTCTTTTCTCATGGAGTTAAAAAAAATGAAACAGAAAAAAAAATTTGAGAACTTAATAGTATTTCTTAATCATAAGTGAGTATGTTGTGCCCCTCTTATGTTATCAATTATCTGTTTTGTTGTGTTATTTATTCTGCTGAGTGCAGGGAATATTGGAGCTGAGCTGTCCTACAACAATGTTGGCATGTATATATCATCTGATGCCGGAAATAGCTGGAGACAGGTGAGAGCTTCATCATAACTAAGTCTATTTTCAGTGTGTGTGTGTGTGTGTGTGTGTGTGTGTGTGTGTGTGTGTGTGTGTGTGAGTGCGTGCGTGCTTCAACTTGTTATTAAAAAGCTACTTTGGTAGGATTTAGCTAATGCATCTCCTGTGCGTGTGTGCGTGTTTCAATTTGTTATTGAAAAGCTACTTTGGTAGGATTTAGCTAATACAACTCCTTGTCTAAAGATGGATGTCAATGGGCATGTCTTTGTTACATTCGTTTTTTTTTTGTTTTTTTTTTACCACTATGTTATCTATGTATGATCATTAATGTTCAGATTTTTGAAGAGGAGCACAATATTTGGTTTCTGGACAAAGGAGGGGCCCTTGTTGCCGTAAAACAACCTTCTGTACCAACCAGACACTTATGGTATGTCAGTTTGATTTGTTCCCTTTTGTATTGCTTTTCATAGTCACATGAAGTTAATTCATTTCTTATGATTTAAATAGGCGGCATGCTGGACAAGTGGTTGGCACATCTGCTTCACAGTTCTGAAGTTTGGGATTTGAATCCTGTGGCCGTCCTGTGTGGAGTTTGCATGTTCTCTACCGTGCACGCATGAGTGTTTTTTTTCTGGGAACTCCTGCTTTCTCCCATATTCCAAAAACATGTTAGGTTCATTGAAGACTCTAAATTGTCATTTCAGTTTAAATGTGAGTGTGAATGATTGTTTGATATGATTGTTTGGTATGTAACCCTGCCAAGGCTGGCAACCAGTCAAAGGTGTATTTGGCTGGTATTGGCTCCAACTCACCATAATGACGAATAGAAAGTGGAGAGATGGATGAATGGATGGATGATTAATAAGCTTGATGATGTACAATATGTGACATACACATTGACTGTTCCCTTTTCTCTCGAGGGTACATCCATTTTGGCTGATGGCAAGAAAGTAAATTTAAATTGTTTTTTTTTTTTGTTTGTTTGTTTATTTTTTTTTCCCCCCCAAGCCACTTGTCATTAACATTCAGTTATTTAAGCCCCATTTACTACGTCCACTCACACATCCGCCTCCCTCTTGTCCAATTGGGAGTGGTGGGTCAGTTTCCACCCTACTCGAAGTCAAAAACATTTCAGTTGTCCTATTTTTCATCATGACAACAACTGGAAAGTAAGTGTGACGCTTTTTATCTCGCAACCAATTTATTTGCCAGAAAGAAAAAAAAACAACAACAGCTACCTTTATGCCACCTGCATATTGCTGTGGCACATGTGATTTTAACTGTTGGGTATTCAGTGACTGCTTTCCAACCTAGTATCTCATAATAGGTATGAATCTGAGCTATTTGTGTTGTCAGTGTTTATGCCAAATGAAGGCTGTGAGGGATTTTGTTTTTCTGTTGCGGCCACATGCGTGTGTGCGAGGGTCGGATGGTGGTGGGGGTGTGGGGGGTGGGGATATCTCTCTCTCTCCAAATTTGTGGCCTCAGCAGTGTTTCTGCATGCCACATACACTCAGGTACTCCAACTTGTTCTCACTTCAGCTTCAGAGTTGAGTTGCTGTCAAAATCAATTGAGCTCATTCTCCAAATGATGAAAGTTGCCCTTACATGTTCTCCCTCTCCTTAGCACTTGCACATGAAAGAGTTCTTTCTACTTTTGTTTATTTTTTTAAAAGTTGATTTTGTAATATCTACCATGAATGTTTTTGCTTCTTTATCTCGCAACCAATTTATTTGCCAGAAAGAAAAAAAAAACAACAACAACAACAGCTACCTTTATGCCACCTGCATATTGCTGTGGCACATGTGATTTTAACTGTTGGGTATTCAGTGACTGCTTTCCAACCTAGTATCTCATAATAGGTATGAATCTGAGCTATTTGTGTTGTCAGTGTTTATGCCAAATGAAGGCTGTGAGGGATTTTGTTTTTCTGTTGCGGCCACATGCGTGTGTGCGAGGGTCGGATGGTGGTGGGGGTGTATGTGTTTGCAGGAAAGAAAGTGGAAAAAAACTGTCAAAATCAATTGAGCTCATTCTCCAAATGATGAAAGTTGCCCTTACATGTTCTCCCTCTCCTTAGCACTTGCACATGAAAGAGTTCTTTCTACTTTTGTTTATTTTTTTAAAAGTTGATTTTGTAATATCTACCATGAATGTTTTTGCTTCTCATATTTTCTCTGTATTTGGGGGAGGGGGGGATCTTGACTTTAATAACCAGACTGTTATAATACCATTTGCTGAAATCTTCTGCAGCTAATTACAGTGTTTTGAAATAGTATTTTCCCCCCTCCTGATTTCTGTGTTCTTTGCATATTTATCACATACAAAGGTTTCCGTTCATCAAACCTATTTTAATATCAAACAGACACTACCCAAGGAAATACAAGATGTGAATGCCAATTCACTTTATTAAGGCACAAAAAATCCAAACCTCCCTGACCCTCTGAAAATGTAATTGCCCCTCTTTGTCAAAAAAACCAAGTAACTGTGACTAACGACAGTTTTGGAAAAGCTGAGTTCAATTTCACAGGCAACACCCTAGCACCACATTTGTTGAATCAAGAAAATCACATAAATAGAACTTGTCAGACAAAGTGATGTATGCTCCAAGACTTCAAGAAACAAACGCATCATGCCACCATCCGAAGAAATTCAAGAATTAAAAAAATGTTATTGAAATCTATTAGTCTCAAAAAGGTTACAATGCCATTCCCAAAACTCAGGGGTTACAGCAAACCACTGTCTGAGCCATTCCCCACAAATGGATAAAACTAAGAACAGTGTCAAACAGGAGGGGTTGACCAGGTATAATTACTCCAAGATTACGATGACCTCGGAGGTTGCAAAAGAACCTATAACAACATCCAAAGAACTCCAGATCTGGCATCAGTTGAGATCAGTGTTCATGAATCTACCACAAGAAAGACACTGGTTACAAAGGCTCATCTCACATTTGCCAAAAGACATCTTGATGATCCTCAAAACTTTTGGAAAAACATTCTGCGGACTGATGAGTCAAAAATTGAACTTTTTGGAAGATGTGCAGCCCGCTACATCTCGGGTAAAAATGGCACAGCATTTGATAAAAAGAACATTATGCCAACAGTGAAGCATGGTGGTGGCACTGTGGTGGCCTGTGGCTGCTTTTCTACCTCAGGACCAGGACAACTTGTTGTGATTGATGGGACAATGGGATTTTCTGGTAGACAGCGGAAGTCAAAGGAGAACATCCGACAATCAGTTTGCACCCTCAAACTCAAGCGCTCTTGGAACATGCAGCAGGACGATTCAAAACACACCAGCAAGTCGACCTCTGAATGGCTAACAAAAACAAAATTAAGGTTTTGGAGTGGCCAGGTCAAAATCCAGATTTAAATCCAATTGAGATGCTGTGGTGTGACCTTAAAGTGTCAGTTCATGCTAGAAACCTCTCCAATATGGCAGAGTTGAAACAATTCTGCGAAGAAGGGTGGGTCAAAATCCCCCCACGGCGATGTGAATGACTCATCACTAATTATCGCAAATGCTTGATTTCAGTTACTGCTCCACATCCCATTTGTAGGTTCAGGGGGCAATTGCTTTTTTCACTTTGGGACAGGTATTTTTTTATTTTTAAAATTTTTTTTGTCCAAATAAATTCAATTGACATTTATAAACTGTACTTTGTATTCCCTTGGGTTATCTCTGTGTGGTATTAAAATTGGTTTGATGAACTGAAACCTTCGTGTGTGATAGATATGCAAAGAACACAGAAATCAGGAAGGGGTCAAATACTTTTTCACGGCACTGTACACAGAGGCTGTGAATCACGTCTGTTTAGACTATAGTGATTGTGATCTCAACCTTAATCCTCCCCTATGACCAAGCTCTAATAGAGAGTTTCTATTTTGCGTGCCATTGCTGTTGCTGGGTTTGTGATGGGAATGTGTTTTGACACACATGTACAGGGTCAGCTTTGACGAAGGGAGGCAATGGACCCAACACAGCTTTTCCTCTGTGCCTCTGTTCGTGGACGGCGTTTTGGTAGAAGCTGGGGCAGAGAACCAGATTATGACGTAAGTCTTACAAATTCCCTAACTGCAAACATTCAGTATGAAATGATTACTTCTTTTCAGGGTGTGTTGTGATGTTGTACGTTAAAAAGACTTGCATTCGTGAGGTCATCTGAGTTACTTTTTGCAGAGCTTAAAGGCTAAACAGATTCAGGAGCTATACGATACCCAAAGGCAATCTGCCATTTAAAATTACAATTTTGAAACGACAGTTAAAAGTACCATGTAGGAAATTTGTTGCACTTTTAATGGCATAAAAAATACATTGTGTTTATACATACATCATACACAATTCAAATGTTCGTACAATTTTTAAATCAATAGGGGGGACTACCTAAATTTAGATGTTTTACACTTGTCCTTGTTTTTTTAGAGATGTGAATTATTTTACCTGTACTACTTCTAGAATTTATACTGTACAATTCACGAAAACTCAATTTTTGCACTTACATCATATGTGTACTTGTTAGACTTTCATATGTGTCAAAAATCAGGTCCTGGAAGGCGGCTGTCCTGCATGTTGTCCATCTCTCCTTGTTGCAACACACCTGATTCAAATGAACAGGCTCGATATGAGGCATCTGCAGAGCTTTCTGATGAGCTGATTATTTCAATCAGGTGTGTTGCAACAGAGAGAGATGAAAAATATGCAGAAAGGCGGCCCTCCAGGACCAGAGTTTGACACCTATGTCTTACATGTACTATACATAGGGAATCCAGAATCTTGCCTCAATTGCACGAAGGTGATAACTTGCTGATTTCCTCTATTATGTGGAACGACTGCAGCAACTCTAGAAATTTCTCCACGAGTGACTGCCTTTTTGTTTGCAACATAAATGACCTCTGACCACATTCGGTGTGTAGTTCTGACTATTTCTTGATCAGGATATGCACAGTAATGCATAATTCACTTATCCATACCACAATTTGGCCACGGCAATGCTTTCAGATATACTGCAACCACTTTTTTTGTTGATGTTTATTTTCAATCCATAAACTTTATCCAGGTTGCAAAACCATTGAGATTTACAGTTTATTTACAAGAGTGACCTGGCCAAGACGAAGCATCACGTGAGGCTCCATAACAATACAATCAAATCTAAGAACATACATCTCAGATGAAATAATTACTACCAAATAGCCTCTGTTCGAATCTGACCAAAATAGTTTTAAAACAAATTGGGGAGCCCATTTCTCAAACACGAAGCTAATTTTGCAGCTGACTCCATCCAGTCAGAAGGAAAGATTATAGCAAATTGCAAGTTGAGTTTTCCCTTGAGGGGTTATGATATGCATGATTACAAAAAAAATCTATTAAATTAAAGTATGTTGGACAGTTTATATCCCTGACTTTGGGGACTGGAAGGAAGGATCCAGTGAACTAAGATACTGCTTGGTTTGAGTGTGATATGCAACTGTACGTAAAAAACGTACCAGTGAATAAAATGTTGTCAAGAGAGAGACAGCCAGCCAACATTGGAATAAAGAAGACAAAAATGACTATGCGATTTGAAAGATGAGATGAATCAGAGAGTGCCGTAACTATGTCCAGCAACTGCAGTGCCTGAACAGATGCGTGTCCTGTAGATAATGCCACCATAATCTCTAACCCTAAGACTGGGAGGAACGTTGCTACACCTTTCCTTTGGGTTTTAACACTTTCATCCACCCTGTAACCTGATAACATGATAATAACAACAATAATAATAATAATACATTTTATTTGTGGTAAGTTGCTCACTGTAGCAACCGCTGTCCCTGAAAGGGTTAAATGTTAAACAAGACTTATGATATAAAAGTAACCCGATGTTACTTTTAATTTCTTAACCAGATCTTTAGATATAGAGATTGAAAGTGAGATAATTGTCAATATGAAAAACAAGATATTTGTACTGTACAGTTCGATACCACTTATCCTCACAAGGGTCACTGCTGAGCTGGAGCATTTCCCAGCTGACATTGGGCAAGAGAAGAAGTACACCCTGGTTTGGCCACCAACCAGTTACAGCCATTCACAATATTGTTCACACAATATAACAAGAAGCATGTTTTTGGAATGTGGAATGGAATCGGAGTACTTGAAGAAAACCAACGAAAGCACACCTGATAGATTCGGATTGAAATCACCAACCACTTACATGTGAGACGGATGTGCAAACAACGCATCCGGTGCAGACACTTTGCCAAATCCGCGTTTTTTTTTCAATTGTCATGGGTCTTATGTTGCCTTGATACAAATATTCTTATTTTGCCCTATCGCTCGCGGGTAGATGTCGGTTCGTATCTATTAAAAGCCCGCCATTATGTACATCATGTGAAATAATATCATGCATGTAGATCGAGATTGTTTTTTGTGCAAATATTGGAATTTTACTTGAATCGCAAGACTTTATTTTGACCCACTCATCAGGCAGCTACATGTAAAATGTTTTTAAAGTAGCTATTATTTTCTGCGTTGTACTTCAGATTTTTTGGGCACTTCAGCCACCGCTCGGAATGGCAGCTCATCAAGATAGACTACAAGTCGATCTTCAGTAGGAAATGTACTGAGGAAGATTACCAAACATGGCATTTGCACAATCAGGTGAGAAAAAAAAAAAAACTCTGCCGTCCATGTTGCTGTGTATACTATGACAAGATCATCACTTAAAAGTCCCCCCCGCCCCCCGCCCCCCGCCCCCAACCCCTCCACACCCCTCCTCCTCCGCAGGGTGAGCCATGTATTATGGGACAAAAACAGATTTACATGAAACGTCGTCCAGGAAACTACTGCATGCTCGGCAAAGACTACTCAAGAATCCTCTCTGCTGAGTCTTGTATTTGCCGAGCGCATGATTTTGAATGGTAAGATGAACATTAAAAACATGTTCTTTATCACACACGGCATATATTTAGGAAGCACTACACTTAAAGTAAGAGCTCTTATTTGCAAGTCTTGCACACGGCATAGTGTAAATGTCTGTTGGGGTGGACAAGACTAAGTTTGGTATTCAGACCCATGCAAGGTGTTGCAGTATGGCGCATGTTTTGCATGAGACAACTTGTTTCACTGCCAATCGAAGCAGCTCCTCTCATAACCTTTCAATGCCATGTGCAAGAGACCAGCTGCCATGTGCTTGAGTCCTGCGAGAGGTCAAGGAGTGGAAAGTAAATTTCGAAGGAACAATAATTCTAGGGCGGATAATTCAAAGTTGGCTCGGTGTCACGTTTGCGAGGTGGTGGTGGACCCCAAAAAACAGGCAGGAGGGAGGAGCAGGGTGTACTTGAAAGATTGTATTAAAACTCAGAGAAAACGAAATCCAAAACAAACAAAGTCCAAGTATCAAACAAAACACATGACTGAAGATAAAACATACCACTGACCAAAACATACCACTGACCAAAACATGACAGCAAACAAACATGACAGTAGCACAAAGCAACAATGACCCGACAATGATTGCTCGGGCTGGGAGTCCTTTTAAAGCCACTAAATACCTAATGACCAACAGGTGTGCAGCTGCAGGAGAGCCCTACAGTGCCACCTGTTGGTCCCAAACCGAATCATGACACGAGGGAGATCATAGATCTGTGAAGAGGCCATCTTGGAGACAACCTTCCACTCAGTGACAACCCCTATCCACACCACCTTCCATAGCTGTGACCCCCGGCCAGTGGGATGATTTTAAAAATATATCATAAAGCTGATGATAATAAAAACACGTTCAATTAATTGAATTCTGTAATCATTCAGAAGATTCGATGCATGTTGATGTCATATTTATGAATAAAATACAATGACATCCACCACACTTGTCGAGATGCTCAGAATCTGTTTGCCTGCACCTCGATCAAAATCACCAAAATCTGCAGCTCAATCAAAATCATCAGCTTTTAACTGTTTGGCACAAACATTTAGTTTATAAAGATCTTAATATATTGGTTGTTGATAATTGTAGAAATCGGGTTGAAGTCCTGAAATTTCTCTCGGCTCGATCTCAGCCGGGATGACCATCTGATCATTTGTTTGGTGTACAATTTGATGATAACACTCCACTACAGCATCACCCCAAAAAATGAAGGCGTGCAGAATACTTTTTGAGGGCAAATTACACTTGGTTGAAATCTTAATTTTGTGCCATGAGTAGGTAGATTTTAAAAAGTATAATATTGTACAAATAAATAGAAGTGTTGGGCGCCCGGAAGGTTCCAGACAGATTTGGACCCGACAAACGTAGACTCAAGAAAGTTGATCGAACAAAAATATTTATTTACAAAAAAAATTGGCGCAAGACCGACAAAGTATAAATACTAATGCTGGACAACAAGGCAGGAATAATGCCAAGAAAACAAAAAGCGCTTGCACAAGGCAAGGAAAAAAACCTGAACGAAAATAGCTTGTTACAAAAGTACAAGAAAGACCAAACCGCGTGGAGAACAAACCATTGATGCACTGAAACACACCAAGAACTACTTAGTTGAATAACGAAGAACATAAGCAAAGCCAAGAGCCAAAACACAGAGAAAACATAAATCAAGGCAAGAGCCAAAAACGGAGCGAGGGTAATAAAAGAGCGTGTAGATGAACTGCACATGAACAATGACTTGATCAAGGCGAAATTATCCAGCAGATTGACATGGGTCAATGAGGTCCTTAAATAGTGCCAGCAGGAAAACCGGGAACAACTCTGTCACCTGCTGGACACGAACAGAACGTGATCATGACGTGAAGGGATTAGAATTTAATGAGAATTTATTTGTGCCATCCCATTTGTGTGTGCACTTGTGGAAATACTGACACAATTACGGCAAGATAAAGCAAGAAACCTGTTTTTATTGAAAAATTAGAAACTGGACTCTGCTTCAGGTAGACTAAAATACAAATACAAAGGTCTTACCCACTAAAAATTTAGTACGGTGCTGTTCATCATCTAACACAGGGGTGCCCAAACGTTTTGGACCGAAGATCTACTTTTCGATCAACTAACCTCCCGGGATCTACCCTTACCAGGACGCGCGCGTGTGCGCGCGCGCACACGCACACGCACACACACACACACACACACACACACACACTGAACTTTTGCAGCCTGTTAACTATCGTAGCTCACATGTACCGTTTTAAAGTGCTTCCCTGGGCCCTCCTAGATTCCTATTGTTTGCCCGTGCCCTCGGTGAATTGTACACGAAGCAAACTCTGAATGAGAATAATGACGATAAAAGATAGAGCGCAACAGCTCTGATCACAAGCTGCAATTGCAGACTGCTGAGCGCTAACAACTTCCGGTGACGTAATCACGCGCCACCGTAAATTCAAGATTTACCTGCTTTATTTTATTTTTTCAATATATTTTTTTTGTGAAAATGAGACTGATAGGATGATTAGGGTGCAGCGTACATTAACACAAAAAATATATTACTAACAGACAAATGGTTGTTTGTTTTTTTCTCCTCGACACTCCTCGGATCTACTTGGGACCTGTCTTAGATCTACCGGTAGATCAGGATCGACGTAATGGGCACCCCTGATCTAACAGGACAGGATACCACCAAAATTAGTACATTTTTACATGCCACCCACATGACATCACTCATTTTCATAATTTATTCTTTTACACACTCATGTGCTACACGCGTTCCAATAATGTGAAAACTTGTTTGAAATTGTTTTTAAACAACATGCTAATAATGTCTGACCTCAGTGTCTGAGAGTAAAATATGCGGTTTGTGATTGTTCCAATTAAAAGATGGGTAAGGCATTTGGATGTTAATAATTTCAATTTGTATGCAAATCTTCAATATTTTGCCTTTTTATTTCAAATAACAGAGCCACACCAGCCTACAGTGTGATGTAAATAGTTCTTGTAGCAGTCCAGCATGTCTGCGCTGATTAGTTTCTGTCAAACAAGGAAAAAGGATTTGTGCACATATTTCAACATGTATTTCGTTCAGGTTGACATCCTGAAGCATAAATCAACATTAATTC
>NW_017805548.1:1468772-1472649 GCF_001891065.2 Hippocampus comes
TATATATATATAAATTCTGTCATTTTGAATGTACTGTCTGAACAGCATTCCAAAAATGCTTGGGCATATTTCATTTTAACAACACTGAATAAGCATTTGGGAAATGTGGAGACTAATTGTTGAAGCTTTGAAGGTGGAATTCTTTCCCATTCTTGCTAGATCGTCTGGGGTCTGTGTTGTATTTTGCACTTCATCATGCACATTTGCAGTGGGAGACAGGTCTGATCAGTGGCAGGCCAGTCTAGTAACGTACTCACACTCTTTAACTATGAAGCCACACTTTTGTAAAACATGGCTTGGCATTGCCTCCATGAAATGATCAGAAATGTATCTGATAAAGATGTTGTAGAATAGTAGTATATTTTTTGCTCCAAAACCTGTATGTACATTTCAGTATTAATGGTGCCTCCAAGATACAGTGGGCATATACCTTCACAGATGGTTTTTGAACTTTGCACTGAGAACATTTCTGATGGTACTTCTCCTCTATGGCCAAGAAGACACGACGTCCCTGATTTCCCCAAAAAATTTCTAATGTGGACTCGGAGATGTGACCACACCATACTTTAGCGGTAGTGATGGGAAAAGGAAGCGTTTGATTTGCTTCATGAACCAGTTGTATTTTTTTGTCTCCTCTGGATGGCACTGATGGATTAAATAAAGGGATTGAAGAAATTGCAAGTCAATGTGATTTCAGCCCAATGTTGAACAGAGAGTACCATCTAGAGGAGTCAAAAAATACAACTGGTTCATGAACCAAACTTGATGCTCACTTTTCCCATCACTACTTCATCCATTTCGCATCAGTCCATCTCATCTGAGCTTTTGCCAAGAAAGGCCGGTACCATTTTAGGTGTTGTTTACAGCTTGCTTTTGTAGATGTAGGAACGAACATTACGTTTCTCAAGGATTCCTGAGCCCACATTGTAATATCCTTTCCACAGTTATGTTAGTTTTTAATGCAGTGCCGCCAGAGTGATTGAAGGTCACGGGCATTTAATACTGGTTTTCGGCTATGCCACTTACATGCAGCGATTTGTCCAGATTATCTGAATCTGTTGATTATATGGAGTGCATTCATTTTGCACTTCTATCTTCACCATCTGGTGCCCAGAGCACTTTACAAAGCCTGGATCATAGATGATGAAATCCCTAAATTCCTTGTAAGTGTACATTTTACATATCCCTTTGAGGGCTTCTCCTTTTATACACAAATCCATTCCCTGTGGAATGTTCCAAAGATGTTTTTTTTTTTTTTGTGAATTGCTCAACTTTCCCAGTCTTTTCTTGCCCCTGTCCCAGCTTTTGTGGGTCACGAACATGGTGGAGGACTCCAAAAGGCAGGCAGGAGGGAGGAGCAGGGTGAACTGGACAAAGTGTATGAATCAAACACCTAGAAAACTAAATCCAGAATGAAGATCTGAAAACAAGAGTCCAAAGTAACAAACACAAACCTATGGCAGACGCAAAAACATTAACAGGAACAGAGTCAGCTACAGAAACAATGACCCGACACTGAGTGGTCGGGCTGGGAGTCCTTTAAACAGAGAACCTACTAATGACATGATGACCAGCAGGTGTGCCGCTGTAGGAGGAGTCCTACAGAGCCACCTATTGGTCCCAAACAAATCAACTGTAACCAGTGGCGGGCCGTGCATTTCAACCTTAGGCCTTCAGTGACGTCACATACATACACAATATAGGCTCGTCAAGCAGCACTTAATTTCAGGAGCATTTAAAACCATCAAGTATGCATTCACAATTAAGAGCAGGAAACTAAATTTACAGATAGTCGAAAATAAAAAGATGATTTAAAAATACGAAATAAAATGCCACCCAAATTACGTTGTGTGATCTTCAACAAGTCTGTCCAATAAATTGCGCAGTGTCGCAGTTTCATATAAGACACCAACCAAACAATAACAAAACAAACTATTCTTTGAAAATAAACAGATCATTCACATTTTGAAAATCGGCGATACAACAGCAAATAACTGACATAACTGACTAACTAATAACTGACTATATATATATATATAAATTCTGTCATTTTGAATGTACTGTCTGAACAGCATTCCAAAAATGCTTGGGCATATTTCATTTTAACAACACTGAATAAGCATTTGGGAAATGTGGAGACTAATTGTTGAAGCTTTGAAGGTGGAATTCTTTCCCATTCTTGCTAGATCGTCTGGGGTCTGTGTTGTATTTTGCACTTCATCATGCACATTTGCAGTGGGAGACAGGTCTGATCAGTGGCAGGCCAGTCTAGTACAGTACTCACACTCTTTAACTATGAAGCCACACTTTTGTAAAACATGGCTTGGCATTGCCTCCATGAAATGATCAGAAATGTATCTGATAAAGATGTTGTAGAATAGTAGTATATTTTTTGCTCCAAAACCTGTATGTACATTTCAGTATTAATGGTGCCTCCAAGATACAGTGGGCATATACCTTCACAGATGGTTTTTGAACTTTGCACTGAGAACATTTCTGATGGTACTTCTCCTCTATGGCCAAGAAGACACGACGTCCCTGATTTCCCCAAAAAATTTCTAATGTGGACTCGGAGATGTGACCACACCATACTTTAGCGGTAGTGATGGGAAAAGGAAGCGTTTGATTTGCTTCATGAACCAGTTGTATTTTTTTGTCTCCTCTGGATGGCACTGATGGATTAAATAAAGGGATTTAAGAAATTGCAAGTCAATGTGATTTCAGCCCAATGTTGAACAGAGAGTACCATCTAGAGGAGTCAAAAAATACAACTGGTTCATCTGATCTAACAGGACAGGATACCACCAAAATTAGTACATTTTTACATGCCACCCACATGACATCACTCATTTTCATAATTTATTCTTTTACACACTCATGTGCTACACGCGTTCCAATAATGTGAAAACTTGTTTGAAATTGTTTTTAAACAACATGCTAATAATGTCTGACCTCAGTGTCTGAGAGTAAAATATGCGGTTTGTGATTGTTCCAATTAAAAGATGGGTAAGGCATTTGGATGTTAATAATTTCAATTTGTATGCAAATCTTCAATATTTTGCCTTTTTATTTCAAATAACAGAGCCACACCAGCCTACAGTGTGATGTAAATAGTTCTTGTAGCAGTCCAGCATGTCTGCGCTGATTAGTTTCTGTCAAACAAGGATAAAGTTACTCCTACTTTCTCTCTGTGTCAACTTCTGGCTTGCTTCAGTTGAAAAAAAACTCATCTTTGTCCGTATGCTCTACAAGGTGGTCTCAGTACACTTCCAAATGCACTAAGGTGCAAATTCGAATTGGGACATTGTGTGAAATGTGAATAAAGAAAAAAAAACATGATTTGAAAATCATTTATAACCTACAGGTATATTCAACGGTTTATATGTACGCCGTATTTTCCACACTATAAGGCGCACCGAAAAGTCTTCCATTTTCTTAAAAGCTCAGAGCACCTTAAAAATCCGGTGCGCCTTGTGTATGGTCATTACAGTAATGTGTCGACCCCAAGATGGCTCCTTGCTGGAGACATGTTTACAATGTTATAACTTGCTGTTGGTTCAGTGAACTCTGTCGCTGCTTTAGTAAATAATTTTTTGTTGCACCTCGGAAAAAAGGAGAGTTGTGGTGTTGTTTTTTAAAACGCACACTTTATCCATTGTTTTCACACTTTCAACAAATATAGGTAAGTCTTTGTCCATCTCCATGCCTTCTCTTCTTCCGTTCGACTCGAGAGGCGTTCATGACCACCTCTGAAAAACGTAAATTAACGATTCCTTCAATGACACTACGAAAATTGAAATAATGCATCAAAACCGAAAATCAAGCGAGGAAATCACAAAATAAATTCTGTAGGGGGGGGGGGGGGCTAGATTTCGGG
>NW_017805548.1:1472974-1474810 GCF_001891065.2 Hippocampus comes
ATATATATATATATAAATTCTGTCATTTTGAATGTACTGTCTGAACAGCATTCCAAAAATGCTTGGGCATATTTCATTTTAACAACACTGAATAAGCATTTGGGAAATGTGGAGACTAATTGTTGAAGCTTTGAAGGTGGAATTCTTTCCCATTCTTGCTAGATCGTCTGGGGTCTGTGTTGTATTTTGCACTTCATCATGCACATTTGCAGTGGGAGACAGGTCTGATCAGTGGCAGGCCAGTCTAGTACAGTACTCACACTCTTTAACTATGAAGCCACACTTTTGTAAAACATGGCTTGGCATTGCCTCCATGAAATGATCAGAAATGTATCTGATAAAGATGTTGTAGAATAGTAGTATATTTTTTGCTCCAAAACCTGTATGTACATTTCAGTATTAATGGTGCCTCCAAGATACAGTGGGCATATACCTTCACAGATGGTTTTTGAACTTTGCACTGAGAACATTTCTGATGGTACTTCTCCTCTATGGCCAAGAAGACACGACGTCCCTGATTTCCCCAAAAAATTTCTAATGTGGACTCGGAGATGTGACCACACCATACTTTAGCGGTAGTGATGGGAAAAGGAAGCGTTTGATTTGCTTCATGAACCAGTTGTATTTTTTTGTCTCCTCTGGATGGCACTGATGGATTAAATAAAGGGATTTAAGAAATTGCAAGTCAATGTGATTTCAGCCCAATGTTGAACAGAGAGTACCATCTAGAGGAGTCAAAAAATACAACTGGTTCATGAACCAAACTTGATGCTCACTTTTCCCATCACTACTTCATCCATTTCGCATCAGTCCATCTCATCTGAGCTTTTGCCAAGAAAGGCCGGTACCATTTTAGGTGTTGTTTACAGCTTGCTTTTGTAGATGTAGGAACGAACATTACGTTTCTCAAGGATTCCTGAGCCCACATTGTAATATCCTTTCCACAGTTATGTTAGTTTTTAATGCAGTGCCGCCAGAGTGATTGAAGGTCACGGGCATTTAATACTGGTTTTCGGCTATGCCACTTACATGCAGCGATTTGTCCAGATTATCTGAATCTGTTGATTATATGGAGTGCATTCATTTTGCACTTCTATCTTCACCATCTGGTGCCCAGAGCACTTTACAAAGCCTGGATCATAGATGATGAAATCCCTAAATTCCTTGTAAGTGTACATTTTACATATCCCTTTGAGGGCTTCTCCTTTTATACACAAATCCATTCCCTGTGGAATGTTCCAAAGATGTTTTTTTTTTTTTTGTGAATTGCTCAACTTTCCCAGTCTTTTCTTGCCCCTGTCCCAGCTTTTGTGGGTCACGAACATGGTGGAGGACTCCAAAAGGCAGGCAGGAGGGAGGAGCAGGGTGAACTGGACAAAGTGTATGAATCAAACACCTAGAAAACTAAATCCAGAATGAAGATCTGAAAACAAGAGTCCAAAGTAACAAACACAAACCTATGGCAGACGCAAAAACATTAACAGGAACAGAGTCAGCTACAGAAACAATGACCCGACACTGAGTGGTCGGGCTGGGAGTAGTAAATAATTTTTTGTTGCACCTCGGAAAAAAGGAGAGTTGTGGTGTTGTTTTTTAAAACGCACACTTTATCCATTGTTTTCACACTTTCAACAAATATAGGTAAGTCTTTGTCCATCTCCATGCCTTCTCTTCTTCCGTTCGACTCGAGAGGCGTTCATGACCACCTCTGAAAAACGTAAATTAACGATTCCTTCAATGACACTACGAAAATTGAAATAATGCATCAAAACCGAAAATCAAGCGAGGAAATCACAAAATAAATTCTGTAGGGGGGGGGGGGGGCTAGATTTCGGG
>NW_017805548.1:1476438-1489075 GCF_001891065.2 Hippocampus comes
CCAATGACCCGACACTGAGTGGTCGGGCTGGGAGTCCTTTAAACAGAGAACCTACTAATGACATGATGACCAGCAGGTGTGCCGCTGTAGGAGGAGTCCTACAGAGCCACCTATTGGTCCCAAACAAATCAACTGTAACCAGTGGCGGGCCGTGCATTTCAACCTTAGGCCTTCAGTGACGTCACATACATACACAATATAGGCTCGTCAAGCAGCACTTAATTTCAGGAGCAAAAAAAAAAGCGATCATTTGTGAATACAGTACACAACAAAGGAATAAATAACAAACACTTCTGAGACAGTCCAGTCTCCTACATTTTACTGACATCTCATCATTCTGTTGGAGCTTAGCTCAAGGAAATGCCAAAATAAATTCTGTAGGGGGGCTATAGAGTTTATTTTGTGATTTCCTCGCTTGATTTTCTGTTTTGATGCATTCTTTTCAATTTTCGTAGTTTCATTGAAGTACTGTACAGGTAATCATTAATTTACGTTTTTCTGAGGCGGTCATGAACGCCTGATCTTTCTGTTAGCCTTTGCTTGAGAGTAGCTCTATCTAGTGGATGCATTGTAGATTGCGTCTTATAATGCGGTGTGTCCAATATATGAAAAAAATTACAAAATAGGCCATTGATTGAAGGTGCACCTCATAATCGAGTGCGCCTTTTAGTGTGGAAAAGACGGTAATTGATTTTCATTGTTTGATTCAGCATATCTTTGACCAAAAGAGAATTCCAATCCCACCCACCCATAAACAACTGATACTCACTCATCCCATATGACCAGCCCCAAATCGAACAGAATTAGTCGTCGTGCTCCTTTCACATCAGTGGGTCTCGGCACCGCTCTGATTGCTTGAACTTTCTCACTTTCACTATATCCAATCGGAACTTCTCTGCCTCAGACACCAGCTCGGGCTCCTTCCCCGCAAGAAAGATGACATTCCATGTCCCAAGAGTGAGCTTCTGCAGCCGGGGATCGGACCGCCAAGGTCCCTGCCTTTGGCTGCCGCCCAGCTCACATTGCACCCGATCCCTTTGGCCCCTCCCAGAGTCGGGGAGCCCATGGTAAGGGGGACCCACATTGCTTCTTCGGGCTGAGCCCGGCCAGGCCCCATTGGTGTAAGCCCGGCCACCAGGCGCTCGTCAATAAGCCCCACCTCCAGGCTTGGCTCCAGAGAGGGGCCCCGGTGACCCGCGACCTACTGATGGAAAATAAGATTAAGCAAAAGATGGGTTGGTTGGTGCAAACATCCCAATTTTTAACATCTTCAACATTTTTTACAATGGGGGAGACTCTACATATTATCATTAAAACAGAATCAGTAAGTCTGTGCTTACTGCTATTATAATATAAAGTCATGCATGGCCCTACACCCGTCAGAAATATGTCTTGCTCCCCTTCAATCCCCCCAACAATTTATTTATTCAGGTTCACAAACTTTTTTTCCTGAATTTCAAAGCTAACAATTGCCATTCTGTTCCAATATGATTCCTGTTTCCGTGTTTGTGCTGAAGCTGGACCCTGTGTGTGTTTGTGATGGCAGAAAAGGACGGGCTGAGTCTTTCAGTCATTTGCGCTTTAGGGGCACGTTTGTGAATAAATTTAGAGCCCACACTGGTTCGTGTCAAAATGGCACGAGGCATGAGGCGCTCCGACTGAGGACACGGACACGGTGCGTAAGTTCTGGCTTAGGTTAGAGTTAGCGCTATTGAAACCTGACGATGCCCGTTCATTTACAGCGCACAGGGGCCTGCTCTGTTTAATCTGAAGACCCCGAGCAAATGTAATTTACCTGGCAATACAGCTAGCTGAAATATGATTGGTTAAAAACTCTACCATAATAAATAACTTATTTATCGAGTGGCTTTCAATGTTATTTAAAATAACATTGAAAGCCACTCAACTAAGTGGAAATAATACAACGTAAAGAATACAGAGAATAATTTTGTTTACATATTTATGAAAATAAAATCACATAAATTATAAAATAACATAAAATACATAAAAGTAAATTTACTTTTCTGAGAATGTTTAGGCCAGCAGAGAAGGCCTTGCTGGCCCTCAGGGTCCGCCACTGACTGTAACATTGTTGCAGGCATCCAATTAAAACCTGTAGAATATTTGCCAAACAAGCAATAACGTTCATCAGTTTGGACATCACGTGTTGTTTTATAGAATTGTATCGTATTTTGCCGCCAAATTGTGAAAGTGAAACAGGTTCCAATAATTGAGTACAAACACATGGGCCTGTATCCATAAAGAATCCTCGGACTAAATAGCCCTGTGCGATGCAATTCTTAAAGGCCAGAATAAAGATTTGGAGTGTGGGAGGGTACGCCTACAATTCTGAGTTGATCCTTGATAAGACCTAGTCATAAATCATTTTAGCCCTGAAACTACTCCTAAACTAAAAATTGCCAGAGTGGAGAGAGTCACTTTAAAGAGGCTTAAACACACAGCAAAATGGCTCAAAGATTCAAAAGATTCCATATGTTGACGTCTTAGGGAACATCTCAGTATTGTGTAGCAACGTTAATAAAGTTTATAATGTTCATTTTAGTCTCAATCGTAATTGATTAAGATAACATATTTTAGATCTCTTTTGTGTTTGAGAGCGTATGTTTGTTTGTATTCTAGAGCAGGGTGACTGAAATACAAATTTTAAAGGGCCGCAAAGAAATATTTTAATGAGTCAAAGGTCTATTTATCGAGGTTGATATAATGTAGTCAGCCCCTGATTGTTCCCCACTTAAAGTGATGGCAGAGGTCTGTAATTCTCATCATTGGTAGACTTCAACCTAGAGAGGCTAAATGGGGAGGGGGGGGGGGGAATCATGGGAATCACTTTGTAGGAGTTTTGAAGATTTAATTGTAAATTATGGTGGAAAATAAGACACCAATTATTCCATTTTGTTTATAAACGATTGGGAAGCCCAACAAGGCCAGCTCCTAACTTCACTTCAGCTCCCCAATGAGCAACTTTAATCCCACTGGGCTTTCTCGTCAACATAACATTAAACCTAACGCAAGCTCCCGTGGCCCAAATAGCAGAAATGATCACCTGATTTGCTCAGAATATTGCAGCTACGGTTGTGTGAGTGCAGTCAACATGCCTCATTAAGCTACTGTATATTGTGACAACGTATCCACTTGTTGAGCTGCTTTCTAGTTTGATGGCGACTTAGGGTCGAAGTCAACAACCAGCCTCTAACTGCATTAAAATTGCAATCCTGCTAAATCACAGGTTTTACTCAATGTACTGGTAATGTGACTACGTATTTGTAGAACTAATTACATAACGCCGGTACATGCATTCCGCGAGTCTCCGCATGAAGTCCAACACATGCTGCTGACACTATCAAAACACGTACTGAAGGAAAAAAAAAATTAATTAGGGCGCCTCTCCCTCGCAAGTGTGATCCACCTCGTGTGTGCAAGCCTCACAATTGCACAAAATAAATGGGCGTGTTAACTGTACACTGAGCTGTGTAAAGTGAAGTGTGCCGAGTGGGGCGTCTCATCTGATCTTGGAACAGGCTGGAAGTTAGGGTGCCACAAATATCATCAGCATCCGGCTCACTAGCCACCGATTAACCTATTGTCCTGTCATAGAGTGTTGAATGTGTCTTATAGAGCAAATTGGGTCATCTCTATTTCTTTGATAAGGTTTTTCTGATGTTCTTGCTTAAAGCTTGTTGCCTTTGTGTATTTGTTCTGGTTTGGTTTAATCGCGACATCAATTACATGGTCATGGTAATTAGGTCAGGACATTTTTTTTTTTTACATTGCTTCGCAACATATTGATCGTTTTCAGCAGGCAAGAGATGATTCTCTTTTGAGACATACTCCTCTCCAGATGTGTGCCCCTCGATAATGTTTTATATACCGTATATATATTGGAGGGCATATTTGTCAACAGTAGTTCAAATCAATACTTAATAATGGTGCGAGTATGTTCAAGTGTTTTTCAATCGCTGCAAAATAGAAACCCGATTACAATATATCCTTTTGTGCATGTTGACATTGATCAAGTCCTTTGTGTATTGGATGCACTTTGTTCTCTGACAGTGACTATGGATATGAGCGCCGCGGCAATGGGAACTGCAGGCCTTCCTTTTGGTTTAATCCCTCCTCAACCTCCAAAAGCTGCAGTCTTGGTCAGAACTATCTCAACAGCACAGGGTGAGAGTCCGCTTACCAGCATACGCCATGAGAACAATGCATGCCGTTCTCCGGGGCTATTGTTTCAACGACGGCCATAAGAATTTAAAATGCACACACCAACATATATGATTCAATCTTTTAAGACGTAACGTCCACTTTAAAAATGGAGTTTGTTTGTTTGTTAGTTCATTTGTTTTTAAGCGCTGAGATTTAAGTAAAGGGATTTGGATAATCACGTTGCAAAGTAAGGCGAGATTGAATATTGAGCTGACCACATACGGTAGTGGCCGTCAGGGAGCTTCATATCACAGTTGCTCTCCAACAACTCTGTATTCTAGTAGCGCTCTTTGCATTCTGCTCCTCTTGTTAAGACCAAATAGCACGATGCAGAAATTTTTCAAGACTGCATGCGCGCATGTCAAAAACGCAAATGAATTTTCAACTTGGGTGTCTTTGTGAAGGTACCGTAAAGTGGTGTTAAATAACTGCACCAAGGGAGTAAAAGAAATGTACACAGCTCGAAAGCAACAGTGCCCCAGGAAACCTCCAAAGGGACTTTCGCTGACTACCAAAGATGGTAAACTGGCTGCCAACCTGGAGACTAATGTTACCTTCCTGGTTCATTTAGACGAGGTGAGAACACACGAAACATATATGCACTTATATTTAGCTGCTTATCATTGGATTGTCGTACTTTAAGTTGCTAAGAATCACAAGATTTGACCATCTCTAATTTATGTCACAATTTATGTGTTGGCAGAAAAAAAATAGACATTTATCTTGATTGCCGACTTTGGGGTGTTACTGATCGATGATCACATAAACATAAATGGACATAAACTAACTACTAAAGGAAACGGGACATTATTCTTGGAAAACAGGACTCGCAGCGAGAGCAACAGAAGCAGCAAACACAATGAACCAACAAAGACAGAAAGAAACCAGGGAACTAAATAACTCACGAAGACAACCTGGACAAGACACAAGAGGCTAAGGGGGATGATTGGGAGACACAAGAAAAAAAACAAGCAAAAAAAAAACAAAACAAATAAAAACACCAAGCAGGACAAGGCATGAACCACAAGAAAACATGAGACAAAACCAAATACAAATCGAAACAACAATATGACAAATCATTTTTTAAAATTACACCAGTATTTAAACAAATAAGAACGGGATTTCAAGGTCACGCCATGGTTTTTCAATTGCATTCAGGCTCTAGATATTTTTATTCAAGGCAGATTACACTGGTCAAAAGCAAGTCACAGGGCACCGATAGAGAACAAAATAAGTCACAATAAAGAGAGTAATAATAACTTTTTAATCTCTGCATGAGGATATATCAAGTCATTTGATCAATAGATTTTTCACTGCAATCACATTTTGTAGTTTGAGTGATACTTGACATGTGTAAACACATTAGGTTTCCATACATACATGGTTATTTTTTCTTTCACAAAAAAAAAAAAAAGAGAAAAATAATTCCCTCCAAAGGCTCACGTAAAACAAAACAAAATGGGCATGCATTGGTAACATAAGAGGGTCACGGGCTTTATGTGGTTATAAAAAGCAATTTAGTTTAAACCACATATTAATTAGCATTCACTTGAATCTTTTTTTGTTTTTGTTTTTTTTTAACTGCATCTATCCCAAGACCTTTGCTGACTTGTGAAAAATAATGCTATTTTTCTTGCTATGCTATCTTTGATTTGGTTCGCACATGAGCCTACAAAACTGAAAAAAAGAAATGCTCTACACTACAGCATGTTGTTGGATATGATTAAAAGGATATGGAGTTCTCGCTCGGATATCGGACAACTGAATTATAAAAGGTTCGATAAGATGACAAGAAACCTTGATGGACAAGGTGAATACCAAGTCTCCTATTTAAGTCTTCTAAAGCCTCTTCATGGAGATTCCAAAGATTCAATCCAAAGTTGTGTGTGTGTGTGTGTGTGTGTGTGTGTGTGTGTGTGTGTGTGTGTGTGTGTGTGTGTGTGTGTGTGCGTGTGTGTGTTGCCAATGCGTGTCCTTTTGTTCAGTACTGAAACTGCACCCACGATAGCCGGTCATCTTTGCTGAATGCATTTTGACCGCCGGCCAATCACGAACCTAATTTTCCGTTGCCGTGGCTTCTCAATCAATTGGAATATTGTGGAAAAAACCTCATTCATTTCAGTCGCTCAACTGAAAAACTGAAGCTAAAATTCGCTCCACAGAGAAGGAAATATTTCAAGAGTTTATATTTCAATTTTGATTCATATCTACTGAACGCCCAAAAGTCATGATGTCAACAAACCTGTATATTACATAAGAAACAAAAAAATGTTAAATATAAATAATGCAAGGATTGTTCTTCCGTAAAATATGTTCATATGTGTTCAATGAATATGCTTAAGATGATTTTCACATTTTGAATTGAAGTGCTGAGAGAATGACGCTGAAGCAGCAAGTGAATTTCTCATTTTTACTGCCACCATTATACTGACTGTCAGAAATGTCAAGAGAAATTCATTTGTTGAGAGATGTAACTATTAGGCAATACACTGAAAAAGAGACCCCAAACATTTTCTTGCTGGATGTTACATGCGGTTGTAAACATGATGTAGGTCAACTTTGTGGCTGTCTGTTAGATAATTAGAGAAGGAGTTCCACTCATCAAAGCTTACATGGAGACTATATGAGATCATGATGTTGGTGCTGTACTGTATTTAACGAGTAACACATTGACTGACCAATGTTTACCAGCCAATGATGGTAAAAAATATAGTGTCTCTGTGCAAATGAGGGAGGGCGTGACAACGTCCGCAAACGAACCAGATGTTGTGTCGAACCCGCAAACACAGACTCAGATAAACTACGAAACAAAAATATATATTGATAGAAAACAAAGGACAGACAAAGTACAAATAGAAATCGCTGGCAACACGGAGCCAGGAAAACCAAACACGAACAAAAGACCCTTGCCAATGGCAAGGTAAAATTGACACCCTCAAGTACACAAAACAAAATGGCAATTATCCAAACACAGAAACTTAAATCATTCGAGAATGACTTGAAAACCAAAATACATACAAAGCAAATTCTCATCACTTGAGCAATATAGCAACAAAGGTCAATAATGTGACAAAGCATGACATAAGTTGTCATATTTCGCGATGATGACGAGACACAGGTGCGCTGCTGGGTGGAACGCCCTCCACTCCAGCTGGAGCTGACACAAAAAGAAACAGCAAGACCATGACAGAAGCTAAAGAAAACGCAAATGACAAGAAATTTGAGGTAAATAGAATCCAGCATCATTTTAGAATCCTGATTTCACTCTTCTGCGATTGGCTGGCAACCAGTTCAGTGTGTCCCCAGCCTACTGCCCGAAGACAGCTGGGATAGGCTCCAGCACCCCGCGCGACCCTTGTGAGGATAAAACGGATCGGAAAATGGATGGATGGATTTCATTCTTCTCCCTTCACACTTTTTCCATTCATGCCTTGATCATGTAAGTTTGACGCACTGCTGACTGAAGTTGGCCTTGTGTATCCAACCCTCGCTGTATATTGGGTTCCACTGACACATACGCGCATACAGACAAACACAAGAATGATATTTAGAGAGCGATTGGGCATTCGCATAACGTTTAGTGAATGTCCAAATGGCTGATAGGACAAGAGCTTGGACACATCATGTACAACGAGGAGCGAAGTGACATCAGAGGCGCCACGCTTGTTTGCATGCCAACTTATTACAGTTCCTAGCAATGCCTGCAGTGTCATATCTTTTTCACATCCAATTTTTAGGCAGTGGGAAAATGAAATATCCCCAGAACACTCGACCAAACCTCTTCAGCTTCACGCATGGACCCCCCTGCCCCCCCCACACACCCACCCACACACACATTCAACGTACACAATGCGTGCAGATCATCACATAGTGCCAGATGTGAATCCCAGAGGAATCTATAAATGCAGTAGAAGACTCCCCCACCATACGAAGATCACATGGAGAGAGGTTGCACATTTACAGCTCTGCATTCATGCATTCGCACCTGCTTTGATGAGCAGTATGTGCCGCCTAATATTAGAAATATTGACATCCAGGATTTATTTTGTTGCTTGTGCGAGTGCCCGAAACCATCCATCCATCCATCCATTTTCTGATCCACTTATCCCCACAAGGGTCGCTGGGCATGCTGGAGCCTATCCCAGCCATCTCCGGGCAGGAGGCGGGGGACGCCCTCAGCCAGTTGCCAGCCAATCGCAGGGCACACGTAGACGAACAACAATCCACGCTCACACTCTCGCCTCGGGACAATTTAGAGTGGTCCATTAACTTGCCATGCATGTTTTTGGAATGTGGGAGGCAACCAGAGTACCCGGAGAAAATCCATGCAGGCAGGGGGAGAACATAACATCCAAAGATCATTTTATTTAGCTTTTAATTTTTGCATATACTCTTAACTGTGAAAATACATGATCTCTCCACCTGTCTCTCAGTTTCCCTCTCTCCATTTGTCAATTTACCTTGATGGTTAGCATGATCACTAGTCCCGTCTGCTGCTCCTTAGCCTTTCAACTTATCTCCGTATGGCATGTCAAGTTTTTTTTTTAAATTAACTTCTTGAAACATGACTGGTAATGGCATATACTGTAACTGTTCTGTGTCAGCAAATTCAAACAGCTACACAGTATCTTGTTTTGTCTCATCTTGTTAGATGGTCTGCTGTTGAATGTTAGTGAATAACGTGTCAGTAATCTTTGTGGGATTGGGACAAAGTGGCAGCACTAATATGACACATACGGCACTTACCGCTTACTCATTTGTTCTTTTCTTCATCCTCTTATTTTATATATTTTTTCTTCTTTTTGTGTTCCCTGGTCCACAAGTTTAAATGAGAATGAACACAATCCAAAAATAAAACAGGAACATGACTTTTTGTGTGTGTCTGTGTGTGTGTGTGTGTGTGTGTGTGTGTGTGTGTGTGTGTGTGTGTGTGTGTGTGTGTGTGTGTGTGTTGGGTGCATGCGTTGGAAGAGGAAAGTAAAGATATTTACATAAAAATGTCAGCAATAGAAATACAAAGTAGGGTGAAAAATAATTACTCGATTTATGCATAGATACTACTACTTCAAGTAAGGTAATGCAGTATTTTTACTTCATTACTTCACACGTCTGGTTACATTAGTGTATTATTATTATAGCCTCGGTTATCCTGGATTATTCGGGTTACCAGGACTATATCTTAATAATCAGCCAATATAGTAAGAAGTTATTACATTATTAACCAAAAGTTAGTACGTTATAAGCCCAGAATTTTTATTACATTATTGGTCAGTTAGATTATGGCCCTGTAAAATTTTAAAAAGGGCAAATTTATTATGTTATGGGCTTCTACACGTTTTGAATTGTTTTTTTTTTTGGTTTTTTTTTTTTTACATTATGGGCCTTTACAAACTATTTTATAGGTGCAGCCACTTCTGTGCGCTGGCTGAGAGTTATTCACTTGCTATCTCCCTGCACTTTGTTCTTGTTTCTATCATCTCAGTATTTGCTGCGTGTTTTATGTCTGCAGTTCTTCATGAGTGCTTACTGTTTTTTTATTCATCTCCTGTTTTTCTTGTTAACATGAGTACATGATTTTTATTTATTTATTTATTTATTTTTGGGTGGTGGGGGGGTGCAGTGATTTTTGTGTTCTATATTGTCCTTGTTTTTTGCAGTGGGACTGTTCATTAGTTAGTTAATAGCTAAATTGTGTATTGCTGTATCTTCTGCAGTGACCTTTGGTTGATTAGCATTCAGTTATTTCATTCTTGGTACCCACGAATTGTGCATGTGTGTTTTGTGGTCCAGTGATCCCTCAAAATCTGTAGGTTCCTGTACGGGGGGACCTACAGAGTGCATGTAGAAGTAAATGTTTGTAGTAAATAACATTACTTAATGCTATATATATATATATATATATATATATATATATATGAACTTACAGGATTTGATATGAACTTACAGGGTTTGATGGGAAGGCGAACCCATGAGAGCATTTCAACATGCCTTCAATAGATTCATATAAGCTAATAACTGTTAAGTTTTGTCATGATGACATATTTTACACCCCTTTTGTGTCGTCGTTGTTTTCATTTGCTTTTTCTGACCTTTTGTTTTCCCCTTTTTTTCATTGTGCCAATTTAGATTAAATCTAATAAACCTAAATTATATACTTTGTCCTCTGTACGAAGGACACAGATTAGTCTTGTCTTCAATTATTGCCAATTACAAGCGTGATTGCGTGATTCCACAGATTTTATCAGCAAGAACCGAATGACATTTTCTCTCCCCGAAAAGAGCAGCAGATATGGTGCATATGTTTTTTTACTGCATCAGATATTGTACCATCGCGTCCTGCTACACGTCGTGATATGGGTCCACGTAGTGAAGACGAGCAAAATCCCCCACAGCAAATTCTGTGAGGTGCTTTCATTGCATCCGCAATGTGCCATATTCCTGGTCGGCAATTGCTGATCCATTAACACGTAACTTTGGTTTACACAGTTTGTCATTCCAACAGTGTAGGGAAAATTAGTGATGGGAGAGCATAGCCAGTTCTGTGTAGGAATTCTGTGTCCTTCAAAATGACCTCCGGTTGTCTTCTTCTGGGTGAGCATGTGTCAAAATATATTAGATGTCACATGTGTCACAAAAATTCAGTTCATCCCATTTCAATTTCCACAAGCCGTTTTGCCCTCTGTGAATTTCATTTCCTCGTGTTTGCCTTGTTTTTAAATGTGCTCGTAAAATGTACATACACTCTCGTGTCCTTCTACATGAAAGATAAGATACAATATCAGCAGCATCCTACTGTATTTTGAATTGTGAAATGACACTTGTGCTTTCTTTCAGGGTGATTCTATCCGGACTAACATTCAACTTGATTTTGGCGATGGCATAGCTGTGTCATATTCGAACCTCAGCTGGGCTGAAGAGGGCATCAAACACGTCTACAAGTCTGCAGGGATATTTAGTGTCACAGCTCTGGCAGAAAACTCGCTGGGTTACGACACAACAACACTCTATCTGCATGTCACATGTAAGTCTCCACATTGATGAAAAGCACATCTTCACTATTGCATTTGTAAATTACACGCATGATCAAGTTTCACTTGCGTATCATTGAACAGCATACAAATGAATGAGTGTGTATAAACAATAAAATTAAAAAATCCTCGTCTCACCCCTCGGGTAGTGTCCGTTCCCCATTCAGCTCGGGTCCTCTACAAGAGGCCAGGAAGCTTGAGGGTTCTGCGCAGTATCTTTGCTGTTCCCAGCATTGCGCTTTTCTGGACTGAGATGTCCGATGTTGTTCCCGGGATCTGTTGCAACCACTCATCTAGTTTGGGGGTCACTGCCCCGAGTGCTTCGACCACCATAGGCACGACTGTCACCTTTACCTTCCAGACTCTCTCCAGCTCCTCTCTGAGCCCTTGGTATTTCTCCAGTTTCTCGTGTTCCTTCTTTCTGATGTTTCCATCACTTGGGACCGCTACATCCACTACAACGGCTTTCCTCTGCCCTTTATCTATGATCACGATATCTGGTTGGTTCGCCATTACCATCTTGTCAGTCTGGATCTGGAAGTTCCACAGGATCTTCGCTGTGTCATTCTCCACCACCTTCGGAGTTGTTTCCCATTTTGACCTTGGGGTTTCCAATCCATACTCCACGCAGATGTTTCGGTAGACTATGCCAGCCACCTGGTTATGACGTTCCATGTAGGCTTTCCCTGACAACATCTTACACCCTGCAGTTGTGTGTTGGATCGTCTCAGTCTCGTATTTGCACAACCTACACCTTGGGTCTTGTCTGGTGTGGTATATATGGGCTTCAATGTTTCTGGTGCTCAGGGTCTGCTCCTGAGCAGCCAGGATGAGTGCCTCTGTGCTGTCCTTCAGGCCGACCCTCTCTAGCCACTGATAGGACTTCTTGAGATCAGCCACTTCCGTTATGGTCCGGTGGTACAACCCGTGTAGGGGCTTGTCCTCCTATGATGGCCCCTCTTCCAGCATCCTCTTTTCCTGTCCAACTGCTCATTAACACTTTTTTCTAATCAGCCAATCACATGGCGGCAACTCAGTGCATTTAGGCATGTAGACACGGTCAAGACAATCTCCTGCAGTTCAAACCGAGCATCAGTATGGGGAAGAAAGGTGATTTGAGTGGCTTTGAACGTGGCATGGTTCTTGGTGCCAGAAGGGCTGGTCTGAGTATTTCAGAAACTGGTGATCTACTGGGATTTTCACGCACAACCATCTCTAGGGTTTACGGAGAATGGTCCGAAAAAGAAAAAATATCCAGTGAGCGGCAGTTCTGTGGGCGGAAATTCCTTGTTGATGCCAGAGGAAAATGGCCAGACCGGTTCGAGCTGATAGAAAGGCAACAGTGACTCAAATAACCACCCGTTACAACCAAGGTAGGCAGAAGA
>NW_017805548.1:1489741-1492222 GCF_001891065.2 Hippocampus comes
GTGTGTGTGTGTGTGTGTGTGTGTGTGTGTGTGTATTTATATATATATGTATGGGGGGGAGAGAGGAGAGTGCAATCAACAATGACATTTATTGATGAAACTAAATGACAATATAGGTTGAATGGAAGCAACTGAAAATGTGTACATTGCGTGTGGGTGTTCTGAAGAAATGTCCCCATGGTATTTTATGACAAATTAGTTGTTTGAACCAAATGACTTTGTGAGCGCAAGCTTCCTTGGAAGGTATGAAAAAACAAATGCAGTGTTTTGAACGTTGTGCAGCTTGTGATACAAGTGGTGACTGTTTTGTGTATTGTGTCTGGAGTTGTGAACAATGACATCAAGGTTCTCAAACTAAAACTGTAACTGTGATCTAATTTACCTTATTTTCTGCACTATAAGGCGCTGCGGATTATAAGGGGCAACTTCAATGAATGGCCTATTTTAAAGCTGTTTTTATACACAGGGCGCACTGCATTATAAGGTGCATAGAATAGAAGCTACAACAGTGGCTGCAGTTGCGCTATGCATCCACTAGATGGTGCTACGTTAAAGGGAATACAATACAATACAGCTTTATTTATATCAGGGGTGACCATTACGTCGATCGCAATCAACCGGTAGATCGCAGACTGGTCCCAAGTCAATCGCGAGGGGTGTCGAGGAGAAAAAAAACAAACAACCTTTGTGCATGTTTTTAATATATTTTTTGGTGTGCATGTACACTGCACCCTAATCATCCTATCAGTCTCATCACAAAAAGTATTTAAAAAATAAAATAGAATAAAGAGGGTAAATCTTTAACCTACGGTGGCGCATGACCTGCATCACTAGAAGTTGTTCGCCTTCTCAACCGCTGCAGCTGTAACAAAGCTATGAGAACTGGTCACAAACATGGACATGAAACATATCAGTACAAATGGCATTACAATACAATAAATGAAAGACAAAAGTTAAGAAGACAATTCATTCAACAAAAAGCCACACAAACCTCGTGGGCACACATCCACAAGGTAAGTAAGTAAGCCCACAAGGGGCTAAATAATTTACCCTTTGAAGTCTTACTTGTCTCCTTCCTTCGTTTTGTCAGTCATCAACTATGCTTTTGGTATTATCTTCGTATCATAATGGCTGCAAAGAGCTCTCGAAGTAGTTGTTTGTTTGAGAGTATGTTGGTGACTGCACAAGTCAATTAGTGTCGAGCAGAACCCTTTTAGGTTACAATTGGTTCTTGCTAATAACCACCACTAGATGGCAGAGGAACACTAACAGGGAAACAACTCAATGGGAAATATAAAGAGACTGTAACACCATATTTAAGGATTATAGGGCGCACTGTCCACTTTTGAGGAAATTGAATGCTTGTAAGTGCGCTTTATAGTGCGGAAAATATGATACATGCATAACACAGACTTACACGTCTATGGTTGTCATATTTCTTTAAATTCTAATGAAATAACAGTTGTTCTTGACTCACATCCACTAGTTGAATGTCGGCAGTGCCATTTTGGGGGATAGTGGCAAATCTAGTAATGATAAAAATACATCATAAAAGTTGGTTTCATAAGGTGCAAGATGTTTACAAGTACATGGAAAAGACTAGATGCAGTAAATGTAAAGTTTTCACTTGAGTGTGAACAGACAGATAGATAGAGACGAGATGCCAGTAGCATTTTCTCTATTCAACCATTTTTAGATTTTTCCTTTGACGCTTTCTTAGTTTTTAGTCTTGGCAGGTTGTGGTACAGGTCGGTTTTTGTTGATCCACAGGATATTCATCCCATTTTTCTGTATATGGCTCACGGTTCTTTCCATAAAATATTACAATAAAGTGGAACCTTAATTCAACTGACCCAAAACCAAGGGACTCCTTATTTCACAGGCAGGAAATAGTGCCCAGTCTGGCAATCTCACGTGTTTGCGGGTTGTGGCCGTGGGCTTATATATTGAGTACTAGTTTACCTTAGATGTGCACTTTATAATTTTATATTGCTCTGTTTTGATTCCATAAAAAGAGCTGTGAAAGCAGCTGTTGTGTGACGAAATATTTTTTTCACTGTTGTTGATGGACAGTAATATTGTGTGAAAGATTATGTATGAATAACTGCTCCATGTGAAAAATGTTCATGTAAAATAGAAAATCGAAATTGTTATTTCAGTAAATATTTGTATTTTGCACATTGAAAACTGATTCATGATTCCATGTTGATGAGAGCATTAAAACGGGAAAAATAGGACAAAAAATATAAAAGGAAATTCATAAATGACAAAAAATGACAAAAAATGTGTGAGTAATCACGATTATTATGAGTTAATTTTGAGTTCATTATGACAGTTGCGTTTTTAAGTAGATTAAATATTTTAATCGTTTGACAGCTCGAATATATATCTATCTATCTATCTATCTATCTATCTATCTATCTATATATATAGATATAGATAGATAGATAGATAGATTCACATGTGTATATATATATATAT
>NW_017805548.1:1492656-1514207 GCF_001891065.2 Hippocampus comes
GAGGGAAGCCATCTTACTTTGCTATAGTTACTGACACCTTCTGTTTTTACTTAAAAACACTGCTATGTGTGCGTGTTTTACGCGAGGATCTCAGAATCTCTTTTCCATCAGTTTACCATTTTGAATGTCCTAATAGCAGGGATAGAGAGATAAGACAGTTAAATAATTCTGCTGCAGGTCATGATGGAATTACTGCATGTCTTGTGAAAGTAGTTAAGGAATTAATTCCGATACCCTTATCACACATTTTTTTCATTATCCATAGAAGCAGACTTAAGAGACTGGAAAAGGTCTGTAAGTCAGGCGATTTTCTTTTTTTTTTTTTTTTTTTTTTTTAAAAAGAAAACACTGCTATGTGTGCGTGTTTCACGCGAGGATCTCAGAATCTCTTTTCCATCAGTTGACCATTTTGAATGTCCTAATAGCAGGGATAGAGAGATAAGAGAGTTAAATAATTCTGCTGCAGGTCATGATGGAATTACTGCATGTCTTGTTAAAGTAGTTAAGGAATTAATTCTGATACCCTTATCACACATTTTTTTCATTATCCATAGAAGCAGACTTAGAGACTGGAAAAGGTCTGTAAGTCAGGCGATTTTTATTTTTTTTTTTTTAAACAAATCCCATCCCATTTCAGTTCTTCCACACGTTTTGAAAATGTTCGAAAAACTCCTATAAAATGCATTTCTAAACACTTAAACATACATCAGATACTGTACGAACACCAGTATGGATTCCACAAAAGTCATCCCGCTCATGCCTCTGACAACATATTCACAAGATTCATACTGCTTGAGAGAAGAAAGAGTTTGCAGGTGGTATTTTTTGTGATTGTCCTGAAGTCTTGAAGTCCAAGATGGCGCCCGAGTAGGCAGCCGTCGGCAAGTGCTCTTGTGAGCCTTGCTTTTTTTGTTGTTTTTCTGTTTGTTTTGTCACTTTGTGTTTGTTGTTACGTCGTGTGGACTTGATGTGGACTGTTTTCAGCATTTTTTGGCCACGACATTCATCAAGGAGGAGACTCGGTGCTTGGTGGTTTTGCCTTCTCGGCAGCATGGGTATGCCAGCACTGTTTTTGATTGGGAGGAATGTCGGCGCCATTTGACTGTCGTTGCTGGACAGCTCCGGGGGCGCTTGTGTCTTGCGCCTGTAATGGGCAGCATTTTCACAGCCCCGCTTTGTTCAGCGGAGAGATCGGTGCTGTTGAACCTAACTTTGCCGCTGTGAATTGGGAATTTCTCCATTGCGAGACTAATAAAGGTTTTCTTATCTTAAGTGGCTTTGTCATTATGTACATAATAGCAATGTGTCAGTATAAATGGTATCAAGTCTGTGAGGCATATTAGGCTCAAAATGAGCACATGGTATCGTACCTATTCAGATCAATGATCGTTTACTTGAACAAGTTCTTGCCATTTAGTACTGTCTCTCAAACATGCTATTTTTGGTCCAGTATACAGTATCCCATATCTGTGGAATCCAGTCATAATGGCGGTGAAAAAAGGAAGCGCATTAACATCAACACACACCATTAGCCCCCACGCCCTCCCCATGCTCCAGCGAGAGTTAGTATGGAGAAACATAAAAATGTTTCACTTTCAACATTTTTTTTTTTTGTTACAATGATTTTGGAATTTTGGAATGTGCTGGACATTTTCAGTCATTTCAAGTCATGACAATTACTTTTTACTCCTATTTTCCTTTTTGTAAGTGTATATTTGTCAAATCATATTATAAACCTGACAGTCTTCAAATAAACATCCAACATTTTGGAAAGAAACCAGAGTTCCCGGAGAAAATCCACGCAGGTCCGGTGACAACATGCAAACTCCACACAGGGAGGCCAGAGCTGGAATCGAACTCCACACCGCTGCACTGTGAGGCCAACGTGCTAACCACTGGGTCACCGGGCCGCCTAGTCATAGTGCAAAGTATTTTAATTTTCTCAGAGTATTTTTTTTTCCCAAATACATAAATTGTTCCACCTTCCATCATTCACAAAACCAAGAAACTTGGAACACCTGAACATTACACCAAAATTATGGTCGGTTTTCTTTTTGAAGCACTGAGCGGACAAACTTCTTTTTTTTTTTTTTTTTTGTGTGTTCAATTTGCAATTAAACGTACTGTATATACTAAAACCTCTTTTTTTTAATCCTCAAAATTAGCTTCAGACCATCTAGTTTATATTTAATTTACTCCCTTGAACTCTTCTTGTCGTAGGTCCTGTGGAGCATATCCAGCTTCTCTCTCCCTTTGTCGTCATAAGAAACAAGGAAGTTAACATCTCAGCAGTTGTCCTGCCCACTCACCCACGCACAGTTACCTATTTCTGGTGGCTTGGTAACAACACAGAGGTAACTCTTTGCAAGCTTTATTTTATGTATTTATTTATTTTTTTTAGTAAAACCATCCACAGGGGTTGTGGAGACAGTGGCTGTTAAAGGTCTGCATGCCTCTGTTCAAATGCCAGGTTATAGCGAAATAAAAAATGAGACCAAGATGTTTCCTTTTTACACCCCGCCCTGCCACACACACAAACATACGCACGCACGCACTGCTTCCATGTGTGTGTCGCAAAGCCCCTTGTCAGGTGCCAAGCAATAACAAAACCTCCATCATTTGTTAGCTTGAGGTTTTTGATAGACACTCAGCAGAGCAAAAACATAAACACGCAGTGAAGACTCCACGGAACCTATACCTGAGGATAAGTTCCACGGGGGGGACAATACAAAACCTAAAACATGTGATATGTACAATATACTAACAGTGATGCATTGATTGAGATCTCTGTATTTGTGTGCAGCCAATGGTCACATTGGATGGCAGTGTCTCATACACATTTCCCAATGAGGGAATGTATTCTCTCACAGTTCAAGTAGCTGCAGCCAACCTCATATTCCAGGATACCAAAACCATAGCGGTTAGAGGTAAGTCAATTCTTTTCCCCTTAAACCGAGGGCAACTTTGCCAAAAAACGCCTATGGAAAGGTGCACCCAAAGTAAATTTGTAGCTGTTCTTGAACCATTTGGAGTATCAGCATAGTTTTGGTCTATTTTTGAAATATTCAAAATTTTATCATTATCAGTATTTCTCCCATACAGACCAAAAATTTTATCATTATCAGTATTTCTCCCATACAGTAAGAATCTGTTTAAGTGCTCCTGTCACTGAACTATGAATGTTCGAAAACAGAAAAAAAAAAAGGTGAATCTTATGTTCGTCGAATTTCTTTTCACAAAATCTGCCTTGAAAATTGATTTAGAATGTTGATTAGGACTTGAAAACACAACAGGATCAAAGCTTAAGGTCTCCCCAAGTTCTGGTTCAAATTCGACAATTATAACATGTAGGATACCATGCAAATCTCCAGAAACTCAGCTTTTAAAAGATGTATAACACATCTTGTACTCAGCTGACGACGTACATCAGCGATTTGTTTTGACAGATGACGGAGGGCCCTTCGGTGGGCCCTCCTAACTTTAAGGGTTTAAAACAATGAAAAGCATTTACACTGACAACCACAACATATTATTGGATGTCTTTATCTGGAATTAAGCGATCTAATGACAGGTATCTGTGAACAAGGAAGATTTATTATCAGCAGACAGTACTGCTTTAATGTTGACTAGCTTTAATCTGTGTGCATTTGGCCCAAAAGTAGTGCCTGCGATATGAAAAACCCTCAGACAGAATGTCAACCAAATGATCGGTGGCAGGACTCGACTTTGAAAAATGAGCATCGCCTTTATATTCAAGCGAATTAAAAGCCGTTCTCTCCTGTCTCTCCTTGACAGACTTCTTCAAATCTCTTCTTTTGTCATTCTCGCCAAATCTGGATGAGTTCAACCCTGATTTATCCGAGTGGAGGCAGGATGTGGGGAGAGTAGTTAAGAAGGCTGTTCTCCAAGTGAGTTATTTTCATTTGCTCAATGATGCCCTCTTCCTTTTCCTTCCACCTCTCCTGTCGCACTGTCTTTTGATTCTTCCTTTTCTATCTTCGTATTGGCTAGATGACTCCTTGTCTAGCTTTTTCTCGATTATTTCCTATATCCCTATTAACTGTGCTGTCCAATACTCTGAAGTCATTGGTGTGGCAAGAGAAGACCCTCAGGCCACCTTGTGATTCATCATTAGACAGGTGTGAAGACGTCTCTGCTTCCCATCTCCCTCAGGAAATTGACTCATGAGCTCTAATTCATTAATTTTAAAAGTCACACACAGTGATCTGCTAACTTCTGAGCATGGGAGCTTAGAAAGGACCTATTTATGTTCTACTGTGTGTGCGTGCGGGTGTGGTTGCGTGCGGGTGTGTGCGCACACGTTCCCGACTGAAATGTCGATGTGTGAGAAGTCACGATATTTTGAACAGCAACTTCTGACTAGAAACAATTTGCAACTGTGTCAATTGCAAGGGAATAAGGCTCACCTGAATCTTACAACAATTAGCCTGTTACGGTAGAAGTGACATCGATGAATACTGTGGACGAGTGTTTTTTACGACCAAAATAAAAATACAGTAGCATAGTAGGCCAAAGTGTTCATCAAAAACAAGACATGCACAGTTTGAATATTAACACTGTGTCATACTTCAAACTGTCATTATAATCTGACAGTAGTACATGAATAAACAGATCTGTGAGAAAACTCAGTCCTCTCTGGCCACGGCCTGTGCCTCAAATTTTATTTACAATTAACAATCCTCCAAATGACTCGCCCTGGAATGAGCCAGCCAAAGTCTGATCATTCGCGACTCGTATTAGCCACCTTGGAGCTGCCAGAACTCGTGTGAATTGCTGCACACATTGACCATCGACACTTTTACGCGCATCACAGTATTATGCTTTCATTGTGGAGAGACATTGTCACTCAGCATCAAGGCCTCTTTCCCTCGATCAGTGATATGAGACTTTTGAGAGGATTGACTAGATGACGATTGGAATGCGCGAACACTAAACAATGCAGTGTCTGCGATTGTTGTGTTCTCAAACTAATTGCAACCATCTGCCATCTAATTTTGCTCATTTTCAACCTGTCCGAGACCCAGCCAGAGAAATGTTGTTAGTAAAGTACATTAATATCACCGTAAAGAAGGCATGTATGACCCTGACCCAATCTGGAAAGGCTAGACTGATGATTTCCTCCAAGTTTGCTAGACTGATGATTTCCTCCAAGCTTGTGGTGTCGTCGCGGTCTGAAAGCTCATCATTCAGGGAGGAGCTCTGGGAGATGGTGCATAAGCCGCGGTCATTAAAACTGCTTTCGTCGGCCAAAATACAAAAAGCATTGGAATAATCAGATATAAAGAAATAAATTGATTGCCTACTTTGCCTATAATCTAATAATTGACCTCCAGCCTCTCTTCCCCGACTGGGTGGTGGAACACCTGACGTAACTCGGCAACAAACTCAGGAAAGGAAGACTGGACCATGGGTCCTAATTTTGTTTGGGTCTATGGGATCCATGGTCGGGTTATTCTGACACGATCCGTAAACAGACCCCACAAACGTAGACTCAAACAAAATAAGATTTACTTAGAGAAAAACAAAGGACCGACAAATTATATACACAAAGCGCTGGCAACACAGAACAAGGAAAAGCCCAAAAACAAAAAAATAAAAAAAAAAACCTTGCAAATGGCAAGGTAATCTTGAATCCTGAAAAATACACAAAACAAAATGGCAAAAGTCCATCTCCACAAAACTTAATCATCCAGTAATAACAAGAAATCCAAATTACTTACAACACAATAATCTATCAAAGCAAGAGCGACTATAAACATGAATGTGGCGCCTAGAAAATATCTTTTGAGCAAATGTCAAGCAAGGTCAATAATCCGTCGAGAGACATGGGTTCATCAAGATGAACCAATTGGCAGCAGGTGTGCACGCTGGAAGAGAAGCCTTCCACTGCCACCTGCTGGAGAAACACAAGAACAGGATCATGACAGACCCCCGAACAGTTAAAATTAACCTCGGGGTGGCTTGACAATGATTACAAGACATGGGTGATCACTGAGCATTTCGTGTCTTTTTTTTTTTTGATCAGATATTTCTTTTCCGCACCCTCAACCACGTGTCAAATAAAACTTTTCAATTTCTTTATGTGAGGAGAAGATGAAAATTCAGAGTGCAAACGCATCTCAGGTTGGAACTTTTATACGTGCTGCATACATTTGCTGTTCACTGAGAGGGCCAGAGCGGTCCACAATTGCTCACACGCACATCTTACAAAGACCATTAGTCATCGGTTCATCGACAACACCGACAGCTCTGCATATCGACAGGAAATGAAGTGGCTGGTGCTCTGGAGCAGCCAACACAACCTGGAACTGAGCACCCTTACAACTCTACAGACGGTTATGACCTCAGGAAACATCCTATGCCACAGCTGCCCAACACTCAACTCAACTCAACTGAATTTACAGAGCACTTTATAACAACCACCGCTGCATACAAAGTGCTGTACATGGAGCAAATATCATATATACAACAATAAAGCAATAAATCAGGAACAAAGATGGTAGAAGGCACCAAACAGTAAAACTAAGATCAAATCTGAGTCATGCTGAGTCAAAAGCCAAAGAATACAAATGGGTTTTGAGATGAGTTTTAAAGATGGGCAGCGAGGGAGCTTGCCGGATGTTCAGTGGGAGGTCATTCCAAAGAGAGGGACCAGCAACGGAAAAGGCTCGATCCCCTCTGAACCTCTGCTTTGTTCTTGGTACCTCAAATAATGTCTGGTCCGCAGACCTGAGGCACCGGGCAGGTGTGTAGGGGCGGATTAGCTCAGAGAGGCAAGGTGGAGCGAGGCCATTTAAAGATTTGAAAACAAATAATAGGATCTTAAAAATAACTCCTAAACGTATAGGGAGCCGGTGAAGGGATGCCACAGTAGGACTTATGTGCTCCCTATTGCGAGTACCAGTCAAGAGGCGAGCAGCAGCATTCTGGACCAACTGGAGACGCTTAATGGAGGATTGGCTGATTCAAAGTAAAGTGCATTACATTCATCCAGCCGGGTTGTGACGAAGGCATGAATTACTGTTTCAAAGTGCTTATGAACACGGTGTCAACCATCGATACTATCCTGTTCCTGGGGATTTCAGTCTTTCAGGACCTGATGTTGGAGGCCAACATCAACTCCATCCTCAAACAGGCCCAGCAGAGAATATTCTTGGTTCAGGTGCTACGGAAACCCGGCCTGTCACAGGAGCAGTTGGGGAAGTTCTACACAGCAGTCGCTGAAACAGTTCTGTGTTCATCCATCACAGTCTGTCTTGGTGTTGCTTCAAAGAAGGACAAAACCCAACTGCAACGGGCAGTTAGTGTTGCAGAGAGGATCATCAGTACCTACCGTACCCTCTCTTGAGAACTTGCACACCACAAGAATCAAGCCAAATCCAGGCAAAATTCTCTTGGACACACCCCACTTTGGAGACCATTGTTTCCAGTTAGTTCTTTCTGTTAGGGCGCTGTCGAACAATGAAAAGCAATCAGACATCCAGACTGACACAACTTTTTGCCCCCAAAATTCCAAACAGTGGGAGTAAATTTTTCATCCATTTGTGCTTTTTACAACCTGTAAATGTGCTCTTTTTCTGTAGTATGTTCATTGTAATATCTAAGCATGAGTGCACCTGTCTCACCATCAAATTCTTATGTCGGTCAATTTTTCTCATATTCAAACTGAGCGCACGAAGCGGCTCATCTTGCCTAGTGAGCTGCTGGCTCCGCATTTGGAGCGCGTTACACAATGGGCCTGAGTCTGCTGGATCCATATTTTGGCCAGTTCGTTCTGTCATGAACAATGCAAAGAAAAGGGCACCTTCTGATCATAACCTGAATGGATAGATTTTCGAGGTGCAGCCGAGGCATTGACGATGACGATGCTGATGCTTTGTGATGCTGACTCTGTATCAGTCTGACATGGTGAAGAAGGAAATGATCCAAAACACAAAACTCTCCATTTACCCTAACCTGTTTGTCATGAGCTGTGGGTTTTAACCGAAAGAACAAGATCCCGGATACGAGTGGCCGAAATGATTTTGGTCCGTGGGGTTTCCAGAGTTTCTCGTAGAGATAGTGTGAGAAACTGTTAATCCGGGTCAAGCCACTGCTCCAGCGCATCAAAAGGAACCAGACGAGGTGGCTTAGGCATTTGGTTAAGATGAATCCTGGACACCTACCTGGGACGGCGTCCCCGACATGTACCAAGCGGGGGGACCCCCCGGGGAAGACCCAGGACCAGCAATAGAGACTGAGTCTCCTACCCAGCAATTACTCTAAAAGGGATTGTGTGTATACACGAAATGTGTGCGCACAATTACAGCATTTCTGCACGTTCATTTGTGAATGAGGTCAAATGCCTATGCACAACTTTTGGCCTTTTTGACAGTAAGTCATCTTTTTGCTTACACATCGCCAATTTGTACAGCTAGTCGAGTTGACTGTGACATCTTGGAAGAAAAAAAAAACAAATCCAGCAATCACAGGTAATGTTTTTTTTTTTGTTGTTGTTTTTTTCCCCATCGGTTGACCCGGTCTTCCCCTCCACTTCATTTATCATTTTAGAGTAATGCCCTCTCCTATCGTCCGTCCAATTTCTTGGTTGAGAGGCTAATTTCTGTTTTGCACAATTGATGTACCTTTGTCGTTGCTGCAATGTCTGCCCTTGTTAGAGAAAAAAAAACAAAAAAAACAACAATAACTCACCAAAGACTCAGGATTGTTCACCACTGAAACGTAATCTTACATTGTTATGATGAGTTCAGTTTATAAAATGATTGGAATAGGAGGGAATATATGATGAGGATAAAAGCAACAACAGTGAGCATTTGAGCATTTCTTTTGTGTCTATTTATTATATGAGTACATGATCCATCCATATGGATGGTGAGAAATGCATCGCTGCTCTTATATGTTCATTTCAAAGGTATTACATTTGGATTTGTCAAACATTTCAAGAAAAGACAGGAAATGATGAGTTCTATGCACGACACAGTTGCTTCATAAAATGTATCTTCCTTTCTCGAGACTGGTTTGCAGTCTGCATTACTTATTCTTGCTTTGATATAGGTGGCCGAGTTCCCAGAAGAACAGCTTTTGGTCGCTGTGTTCCCCGGAGTTCCAACTGCCGCTGAGCTTTTCCTCTTACCACACAAGAACCAGTCACATGACAAGAAAAAGAGTGAGGAGGAACTTGACCAAGTATGAGTGCTAATTATTTCATAATAAGTTGATCAAATGAGATCAAACCATGTTGTTCTGATTTCAAACCCTGCTGCGTTTTCGAAACAGATTTCGAACATCATTGTCAGTGCACTGAACCAGAATCTGGTGGAGTTTGAGCTGAAGCCTGGCGTGAGGGTGATCGTATATAACACACAGCTAACATTGGGTAAGAGATTTCTTGTTTCTTTTTTGTTGTTGTTTTTGATTCATCTCATTTTCACCATCTTAATTTCTTTCTTTTTGTTTCCCTTCTGTTATTATCAGACCATTAGGTAATCAGCAATGTGAATACTGTGTCGCTGATTACGAGATAAGATGATTAAGCTCTGGAGAGCAAACGCAGAGTTCAGAGTTTTAAAAAGTCAATGTTTCTTATTTCCAAATATTTAAGTCAAAATACTTTTTTTATGGTGTGCTGCACTTTATATACATTTTAACTCTGCCCAACTGGAGCCTGACTAACAAACATATGATGCCTTCTCCAGGACTGATCATCTGCTTTAATCATACTATTCGGGCAGGTCCGTCCATCAAAACGTGACCGCGAATAAAGAACGGAATTCGTCAGGCCTGCAACTGCACCGCATTATTCATAGGAACCAAGAATAACGGAACACACGACGACAAAGTGTGCATGTGAAGCATGTTGGCTAACATCTGCGCAAATAAACATCTGCCTGTAATGCCTTCTTTCAAATAGGTGATTTGGACATCTGGCAATTGAGTAAATAAATGCCGTCGGCTCGTGAAGGCGAGCCGTGGATAGCGCTGATGCTGAACCTTTGGGTTAAACGAGAATCACCTGAGAGGAATCTCATGCTTTGGATGTGTCAGTTTGATTCTCAACTAAATGTCCCCCAAGTGCCTAAATTGTTCAAATATTGATACGTGAGCATTCTAAATTCAGTTTTAATCAGAAATTGATGGCATGAAAGTACAAGAGTATTTGTCGCAGCTATTTGGTAATATTAATCATTTCATGCACCCTGTAACCTGATAACATGATCAGCTGTCCACTGTTGTAACAGCTGTCCCTGAAAGGTAATATAAATACGATGAAAATCATTTAATTCCAAATACTCTGGGAGAATGAATCTTTTAAAGCAATGTGCCATTCTATTGTTTTATGATCTTCGAGCAAATATGCTGATTCATTTTATAGACATGCATAAACAGTTTCTTAATGTTTTATTCTTCAGTTCGACTTAATTCGAGACTTTATTGTGATTAGTTGCCTAAATCGGAGGCTTCATTTTCATTAAGTGCCTTTATATTAGACTTTATTGTACATCATGAAAACTGACTGCGTTGAAAAAAGAAAACAAAATGAACTGCAATTTAAGTTGAAACAAACATTTTTATTCACACACAACATTCACTTTGCCTGACTCGTTTCCTTGGATCCCAACCCTTTGACGAATGAACATATAAAAGAACATTGCACCCATAGAGAATGTCCAATGTTACCCCCCCCGCCCACACACACACACACACACACACACACACACACACACACACACACACACACACACACACACACACACACTCCATTTTACAGTATTCACAAACACACACACAAAATACACAGGCAATGAGGTGTACGCAAAGGACCGTTTTAGAGCAGAAAAACTAACTTGTTGGACCTTACCTGGCAAAAGTAGTGGACGGCCGAGCCATCCGTTCTTAGGCAAGTCTACAGGCCGGACGGATCTCCAAGATTATCCAAGACCTCATCTATGATTTTACTTATGGAGTCTCTCGTTAAGGGGAGGGGGTAGCTGTGGATGCCGTGCCGGCACGGGCAGATTGAAGACAGCTCTTGTCATCTTCACCACTGAAATCCTCGGTCAGAGAATGCCACAAGAGTTTAGAGTCAAGAACACATTCTCTGCCGGTGTTCATGGAAGAACTCAAGTTCAAGAGCTTTTCCGTCTGCTTCACATCGCGGGATAAATGGAACTCGGTGGTGGGGAGAAGCAGTCTGTTGGGCACAGTGTGACAGAACCATGGCGACGTAAGCCACGTCAACCAGCGACAGGATTTTCCTTCTGTCTGCGTTGCTTATCCAGCAAGACATCAGAGGTGGCCGTCTTCGTTGACGTCCAGCATGCGTGCTCCATGAAGAACCCCCGGCCACTCTTCTTGAGCACTGCACGGTGGGCAGGGCGGCAGCAGCGTTGGTGTCGGAGTCAGAGAAAACAGTGTTGAAACACAAAATTACCAAACACAAAACCACACCAGACATTGTGCTGAAACAACACTGATATTAATTCAATTAACCCTTTCATGCACCAATAATGAGAACCTGTAACCTGATAACAGGATAAGCTGGCCACTGTAGTAACCGCTGTCTCTGGAAGGGTTAACTTCTCTTTCACATCCAAATGACCTCACGCTTTCAACACATGCAGATGCGGCATTAATCAGCTCAGTCTCTGCCTGGGGGAGGGCTGACCGGTAGGCGCCTGCTGCGTAGATGAATGCTTCTGCTGGATCCTCTGGGCCTTGCACTCGGTCCGAAAAAATGTAACCGGACAACTTTTACAGCATCAGAGCAGATGACTAAAATTTTATTGAAAAACGTGTGTAACAAACTGCATAAACCAACAAAGAGGAAAAACAGAGCAGATTCCCCGACATATGCGTTGAAGCGGCTTGGGACTGCTGCTGTCACGGGTAACACAGCAGGCAGAACACTTTGGTGCTAGAAGTGCACCGCTTCTGAAGGATGAAACCTGCATAGGCGTGCACTATGGAGTCCCAGACCGCTTTCCAGCTACTCTTTGCCGGGCACCAAAGCAGATCAGCTGCAACCCATTTTATTCTGAAAGATCCACCGGAAACCTTTGCCTTTATAGTTCCCCAACTGCAGTGTGCCAAGGAGCTCAGTCTTGTTGGTTGCATCTCCATCCCAGCACCGCATCACGTTCATGGCTCATCCTTGTACGCCTGGCCTCTGCGGATGCGTCCTGAAGCAGACAAATGAGTGGCCCCTTGCGGAAACCGACATGGACCCTCTCAGAAGAGAACATTTTCCCAGAAATAAAATGCTCTTCACTTCCAAGCATATTTTACACTGTCACATTTAAACTTGAAATGAACACACACCATCCATCCAACATCCATCCATTTTCTGATCCGCTTATACTCAGAAGGGTGGAGAGGCATGCTGTCTTCGGGCAGGAGGCGCGGGGCACCCTGACCTGGTTGCCTGCCAATCGCAGGGCGCACATAGATGAACCATCCGCACTCACACTCAAGGGACAATTTGGAGTGTTCCATGAACCTGCCACGCATGTTTTTGGAATGTGGGAGGAAACCGGAATACCCGGAGAAAACCCACACAGGCACAGGGAGAACGCGCAAACTCCACATATGGAAGGCTGGAGCCGGAATCGAACCCTGCACCTGCGCACTGTCAGGCCAACATGCTCACCAGTCGATCACCGGGTCAATCCATTCATGTTTCACAAAATATTATTGGCCCTTCATGCAAAATCAAATACAATTTCTATTTTTAAACTTAGTAATTTTGTACACTTGCAGTCTGCAGTCTCTCTCCTGATTTCCCTTCACTGGCAGTCCTTTCACCCCCCTGGCCCCTTGAAAAGATGAGGAAGCTCTGTCAAACCTCCTCCCCATTCATTCATGTGTAACATACCTGTATATACATTTATATATTGAAGTAAATCCAATTTCTTCATAAGTCCCAAAGGATACCATCATTTTAGCATACTATTTTCATTTCAATGTCCAGTACTACCTAACGAAATCGGCACACACACGGATCAAGATTTGGATTCAAATTGTCTTGTAGTTGGTACGTTCACGTCTGTCGATTTGGTGACCACCATTTGACAAGGAATCACATCGTTCAGCGAGTGGCAGAGATACCCCTTGCAAAGTCTTTACTTTTAGGGATGCGGAAAACACTTCCTGTCATCCCCCGTGTATGACGCCATTGATAAAAGCTCCCTTTTTTTTTGTTAGATTTACGTTTTTTTTTTATTTTATTTTTTTTTAACAATACCGGCACAGCTTTGAAGTCTTTGCTAAAAAAAAGTAATAAAAATCATCATTGATTATGTCGAAGGTGAGGAAAAATCTTTCTTTACTTGTTAGTTTTTGTACTGACATATCCGTGTGAAAATGTTGACCTAACATTTGCAAATAGAGACATGATTTTGATCTGGTAATCACTGATTGTTTATATATATGAGGTCTTATTAAAGGTAAATAATTAGGGGCTATCTCTGCATTTTGAAGTTTCCAGTGATCTGATGATTGATGATTTCTATCAACATCAATGCATGGTCTCCTATGACATTTTTTGCTCATGATTCTCCCATTGTTGATTGGTCAGCCCCTGTGTTTTGTGAATATACAATGGTTTCATCACTTTGTATGTCTGTGGCTGTTTCCGAGAATGGCATTATTTGATCACTTTGGGCAATAATCAATCGTCATGTTTACAAGGCGACTTTTCGGTCATTCTGATTGAAATCATTTTGACTTAAAAGATCTCCGGTCATCTGTTTACATGTGACGTGAGCTATTCCGTTCTGTGGTTTACATGCTCCACTCCGTGAATGAAATCACTTGTGTCACAGCCACGTGACAGACACGTTCATTTGTCTATTTAGCACAGTAGTTATACAGTGAAACTCCTCTAGAACGAAACCTACATGGGCGAAAATACCCCCTTATGTGAAAAAATCTTCATGCATTAACACAATTCCCATTCTCCTGCCCCCCATACGACGAAAACCCCCCTGTTGCGTTTTACGAAATCATTTTCTCTGCTCCAGACTCGCGAAGCCATTCACTACAACGAAGTCTTATCCAACAGCGACCTCTACTGCTTCGTTCGAAAAAAGGCAACAGCAACCACCACACTGGTTTACATAGTGAACGATGTTTATTTCGGTCACAGCTGCGAGTTTCCTATACTCAACATACTCATAACCGCTCTTCCATTGGCTCACCGAGCATCATCCTGGCCTCCGATTGGCCAAGAGGGACCTCACTGTCTATGTGTGTAGATACTGAAGCTAGATCCGTAGCATCCGATTAGCTTTGTTCAATAAAGATTATGAAAAAAAAAAAAAAAATCCGATTAGCTGCTCAGAGTAAATTGCTTACGGCTCGACGGACATTCAAATAAACGAATGTTTCCTCGAATGCTTTACTTGTTATCATGCTAAAAACAGCCACGGGACGCTTCGTAGTCCTCGATGGCCATAGTTAGCTCTCGAAGGCTAAAAACCTTACGCTAACTGGAGCACTTCTCTCTCATTAGCGCTCCAGTTAGCGTAAGGTTTTTAGCCTTCGAGAGCTAACTATGGCCATCGAGGACTACGAAGCGCCCCGTGGCTGGCTTAAAAGTTCATTGCATGTCAGGAAGTATTTGTTATTGTTAGATTCAGACGAGGATGGACGTTGCATTGCTAAAATGGCTACAAAACGGACCTTTTGATGTCAAGCAGCTAAGACAAGAAGAGCTCTGATGCTGGAAGAGAGGGTAAAAGTGATCAAAATGAAAGACGGAGGAAGCAAAATAAAAGACATGATCCAAGAAATTGATGTACCGGTAAGTGAAAGTGAATGCTGATTGTAAATTTCTTTTCCTTTTTTTTCTTTCTACACTGACAATATGAAGTGTCAAATAAGTGTGTGTTCATACTTATGCACTATTGGAATAAAAATAGAGTACACATACGTTTGGGTGTGTGTGTACACATATGTGTGTGGGTGTGTGTGTGCTTACATCTGAGATCAAATTTGCTACAGTGAAAAACCCCCTGTTGTCAAAAATTTCTTGCTGCAAACATGATTTCGTTGTAGAGGAGTTTCACTGTAATCGTATTAACACTTTTGTCAAAGTAATATCTTGATTAAAAAAAAACAAAAAAAAAAAACGAGTACGTCGAAACAAGTTCTCCCGTCGCAGAGGAGCTCAAGTTAACGCTGACATTTTAAAGTGCGTAAACGATGATGTCACTATGCATTGACATCAAGACAGAGCATGCGCAGACCGGATGAAGCTTTGCTTGTCTGATTCTGAAGCTCGTTCGGTGGGGCAAAAAGAATATACCACACCAACTGTTCATGGCGCCTGAGAGACAAAAAGTTACAGTGACCTAAACGTTTTTATTTCAAGTGCAAATCCGATTTCCTGAGGATCAATCGAAAGCTGCACGTTTATTTGACTCAGGAAGTGCGAATGTTGGAGAGGACGACCGCGTCAGTCTTACAACTTTTGGCAGCAGCAGATGATTGGTCTAAACAGGGTTAGGATTTTTGCATCAACCTTATCGTAATTTTCCTGAATGTAGTTTTTCTACAGGATTCATTCACCTCCCATTCATTTTTAACTGTAGATTTGTATAGTTTAAGAATACATAAAAAGACGATACTGTCGATGTGGTAAGGGAGCAATTGTAAAATGACTCCGTGTTCCTACAGCACCCTTGGTGGACTCCAACCCTCGACATAGGAGCTCTGCTATGCTCATGCTCTTATCAGTGGTTTTCCTTGGCCTTGCCGTGTTTCTCATCTACAAATTCAAGAGGTACTAACCTTGTGTGATTACTTTCCCCTTCTTCACAACAGAATTACGAACAAAGCTCGAATGTGTATGTTATAATCCTGTATAACCCGTTATTGATGGTCCCACAGGAGCACGGTCTAGGCTCGTCATTCGCGGTCAAGTCTGGAAACGAGATTTTTACATATCCCTTTAGGCCACAGGCAGCATCATTCCAGTATGTTGAGAATATCATCAGTAATACGATGCAGTGTGTATCATGTAGTCCAAGTGCCTCATTTGAGCTTTAAGATATTCATGCGTTATCTCTCTGTGAAAAAAAAAAATGTTATTATGAACGAATATGGAATGCCTCCTACTCGTCTAAAGAGAAGTATTTCTCAAGTTGAAAATATCTAAAATTGTGACCTGGAATTGATGTTGGACTTGATGTGGAAGGGGAAGGTTTGCTGGTGTTTTTTATTTGTTTTTTTTTTTCTTTCTTGTTTTTTTTTTTCCTAACTCTTCATGTGCCAGACTTTAGGCCCACTGAAATTCGCATGTCTCCTCTTGGCAAACTTTTAGAAAAATACCTTGGCTAAACATATACGCAGAGGTGAACCAGGAGAAGGAGCAAGAGATGATTAGCTCTGTGGGCCAAGGTGACAACATGCCAAAAATAACACTGAATGAGTTCTCCTCATCCAAAGAACTCATGGAGAAACAACTGGATTCAAGAGTCAAAAGTAAGTGATCAACCACCAAAATGGATCACAAACATTCAGTTTCAGTTGATTGAGCTCAACCCCCATTTCACCCAGAAGGTCAAAAAGTGGCTTTGAAGCAAACGGAGTTGAGAGTTGTAAAAACAAACGACAGACCGTATGTTAAAATGAAACCAGAGTACCGTATTTTCTGCACTATAAGGCGCACCATCAATGAATGGCCTATTTTAAAACTGTTCATATATAGGGCGCGCTGCATTATAAGGAGCAAAGAATAGAACAAAATTCCTGAAGACAATTAATTCAACAAATAGGCACACAAACCTCGTAGACCCAAATCTACAAGGGGCGAAATATCCTTAGAAGTCTTACTTGTCTCCTTCTTCCTTCGTTCAGTCAGTAGTTAGCTCTGCTTTCGGTGTTCATTTCGTAATGGCTGCGCAGAGCTCACAAAGTAGTTGTCTGTTTGAGTGTGTGTTGGCGAATACACGTCAGTTAGTGTCGGGCAGAATCCTTTTAGGTTACAATTGGTTCCTGCTAATAACCACTAGATGGCATAGGAACACTAACATGGAAACAACTCAATGAGGAATATAAAGAGATAGTAACTCCATACAAAAGGTGCATCGGATTAGGGTGCACTGTCAATTTTTGAGAAAATCGAATGCTTTTAGGTGCACCTTATAGTGCGGATAATATGGTGCAGTATATTCTTAGCCTGACATTTCCCACAAACATGCAAAAGAAAGTACAGACTATTTAAATTCTCAGTTTTGGCTGACATTGTAGTTACTCAAAATAGCCAAGTCTTCCAACTATACATACGGTACATGCATGCAGTGGACGACATACTGGAAGTGACAGTGGTAGTCAGTCATCAATTATTAACAATAAAATTCCACAATAAACTGGATTTATCAATCCCAACATCTTTTTCTTGCTCTTATAATTATTTTCATTTTTACATAGTTGAACTGTTATTTAGTTCCAATGTATCTTTACAAGGTGCATTTTATCTGACGCCATCTTGATCAAAAAAATCTGTGGATATAATCTGCGTCATGAATATTATATTAAAGTTGTTATGTTTTTTTTTTTTCATTGAAAAGCATCCCCACTTTGGTAAAACAGTTTTTTGGGGTTGTTCTAATACATTTGGAACCACATCCAGTTTTGGTAATCTAAATTTGTGTCTTGTTGCATGTGCATTTTGGATAACCTCAGACGTCATAGATGATCACATATTCAACTTGTCACTCTTCAATCAATTTGTGCCTACCATGGTTTACCAATGTTTGATACAAGTGTGCGTGCGTGTGTGTGTGTGTGTGTGTGTATATATAGATATTTCTGTATCCTCTTGTCTTCTCAGGGGGAGTCGCAAATGCCCGCGAGAGCACAAGGGAGATTCCAAACTGTACTAGTGTGTAGAGTGTGTCCTTTACAGCAAACAAGCGTCAAGTGGTGTCTCTTTCAGTTTTGTAATTTCTCGACACAACTGCTGTGAATAGTTTTCTAAGAGACCTCATTTTTACAGCCGCGCATGGAAGTCACGTTCAACATCCACGCAACAAATCAATGTATTCAGTGAAATGAGTTTATTGTCTGAAGACCAAACATCGAATCAGTTTTGTGCCTGTGTCAGCTTGGTAACACGTTTGTAAAGTTGGCTAAATACTTTGCTTCGGAAATGATCTCTTGCTTATGTATGAACCACAATGTCTAAATATTTAACTAAACAGAGTATTACTAATGCATACACGATCAACTGTCTTGTATTTACCATGTAGCTTTTTAAAGGCCCATAGTGTGTCATAGCAAACGATCAGACAAATGGTGTGCTTTTGAAAGTCTGTGAAAAATTAAAATGCCAGCTTTGTTTTAATAAGGTCATTGACCAGTGCCTGTTGCAAATGATTACATCTATGTAAATATAATTAATGACTGTAAATAGTTGTTTTTCAGTCAATCAACACCCGCCTCCCAAAAAAAAACATAAAAAAAAAAAAACCCACATTGACTTAGTTTGAGAGTATTGCTCTTCTTGACAAATCTTGAGAGAAATGTATATCTCTTTCTACACATTTTCATACCCTGAATTTTCTGGGAATTAAATGTACATTTGCAAAATTGCCATGTTCAACGTTAATACTTTCATTTTGTATTGTGTATAAAATGTATACTGAGATAAATATGCATTATTGCTTTTTTGCCTCTGTCGGTAAATGAACAGTTGGACTCGGTATCGGAGCACATGCTAATCCAAATCCGTTGTTATGGTTACCAGTCGTCAAAGTATTCAGCCACTGATGAGGACCATTCCATGTGTTATAGTTAGACAGTAACACAGTCATTTTAGAACGTTTTGTAAGAATACATAATTATTGTTTTCTTGGACACAGTCATTTGAGAACGTTTTGTAAGAATACATAATTATTGTTTTCTGTCAAAGCTTCAGGCAAATTTCTCAAAAGCAAGCATCTTATTAATTACCGGTACATCAATGATACAGTATGTACTGTTTCCCAGCAAGAGGCAGTCTCAAATTCTGCACGTCAGAGCGCTAGACCAACTATGTAAAAGTTTCTTCTTCATGCGTTTAGAGTGTGGGGTGAGACAAAACAGCATTCAAGACAAGTGTAGGATTGTTTTAGTATGTTCTGAAATAATAATAAATGATTTATGTAACCCAGGAGTCTTCTCTGAAAAGAAAAAGTGAAATTCATAATGCTGAATTAGTGGCAAGTTTGGACAGTGAATGTAAATAAATTATTTTTAATGTAAGACGAAGTTTTTTTCTTTGCTAATCCATGACATCATTTGAGGAGCAATTTCTTTTTTTGCAGGTTAATCGCGGTGACCTCAAACAAGGGTTTAATTAAACAATAAAAGTATGACAATATAATGGAGGAGTTGTAGGGATGAAGCTATTTAGTTATTTTTGTAGTTGAGTATCTTACGAAAATAAATACATCAAGTAATCAAATATTCAAATAAAATATATATTTTATTTGATAAAAGAGCTATAATAAATACAAAAGAGGAAATTTTAAATCTCACCAATTAGTTCCCGTTTAAAAAAAATATAAAATCTGTAATTCTTATGTATTAAATTTACATTGTGCATAGCAGCAAACTATTTTCTTGTGTAAAAACATTTTCCCTGGAGTGATTTCAAACACAAATGCACACTTCAGTTAAAATTTCGCATTTCTTACATCAGCAACACAAGGCATTCATTTAAAATAAAACAATTTTAAAAAACAGGTGTGAACAGCCTGAATGCGACTTCACTTGAGTAGCGAGCATTTTTGTTAGCGACTTGCTGTATTACAGTTGGTTCATGTCTGTGCATTTATGATCTTAAACCAGCTGACGAGTAATAAGACAAATATTCTTAATAGGCTACAACTTGAAATTTTGGAAGTATTCAAACTAAAATAAAGACATTTTAGAGGAAACAAATATTGCCTTCATTTGACTTCACCAAAGCCATTCAAAATATCGTCACTTGGAAAATTTTATACCCTCAGCACGATCTATGATTCCATTACAGTCGCAGACATATATTGTACATGTCATATTGGTAATAAACAAGCCACAAACGAACCAATTGTCGGAGCTTGCAGTGCTCAGACTGCCCGACTTATTTTTCATTGTTGTTCATGACGGTCTCTGTCATAAAATCATCCTGTGTCTTCTTTAACCGGGTGAGTGGCCTCTGACATTGAGCAGACCGCCGCCCTTCATGGCGGGCTGCGGCCAAGAGCACAACAGTTTCCAGGCAGCAGGGAAACAGTTTGTGGGCATTCAGGACCACGGGACTCAGGTGCAGGTTCCGCGGCGGAGCTTGGGTCCGTAGGAACAACGAGCGCATAGTGCGTGGTCTCTGCGAATTCCGATGTCGGGAGCGCCTGCCTGATATTTTGGGCAGTTAAATGAGCTGGAGCGTGCTGGTCAGTGAAAGACAGGCGTTTTGCTCCATCACGCTACGAGTCAATATCTAGGTACAAATTGTGGGGGCATGTCGGACATGTCTCACTATGTAGGAAAAAAAGTATAATTCTGACACGTCAGACCTTATGTGTCTTGAGCGTGAGGTGTCGTAGAGAAACAGATCAGCACAACAAGTCTAATGTTCTTTTAGTAAGGTACTCTAACAAATATGCAAGGTCGTCCTGGGCATCGTGAATTCTGGGACAATGTGTTGATTTTCCTGAAATCTAATTCCTGGACGGTTGAACCGCGTGATGCCTCCGTTGCCAATTGACTTTCATCGTGTGGTGATCACTGAAGAACATCACACGCACACACACACACACACACACACGCACACACACACACACACACACACACACACACACACACACACACACACCACCCGTCGACGATTTAGGACAGGGCTCGGGAACCTATGGCTCGCGAGCCAGCTGTGACTCTTTTGATGATTGCATCTGGCTCGCAGATAAAACAAAACATTCTTGCTTGTTTAATCCATGCATCGATTTTTTACTGCTCACGTACTGTTCAGGGCTGCAGTTGGCGGCAGGAGCTATTTTAATTTGATGAAACTGGCCAACGTAGGCCGTTGCTGGGGAAACAGGTAAATGCCCCCTTTTGAATCAGCCCACTCGGTCATTAGCTCAAAGCTAATCCTTCAACGAATAAAATGGTGAAAAGAAAAAAAGATGACGACTATGGTACACTTCAGGACGAATGGACTGAAGGATTCGCCTTTGTGGAGAGAAAAGGTTCTGCGGTGTGTCTAATTTGCAATGACAAAATACCATCTATGAAACAGTCGCATGGAAAGCAGCACTTTGACACGCACCATGTTACGTTCGCATCAAAATACGCTGCGGGCGACATTAGCCCTGTTCACACGGCACACATTTGGTCCGACGCTGCACCGAAATATTTTGTTGCGATATATTTTACACCGGAGCAAATTTTGTGGAGCGGTCACACGTGCAAAGCCGCTGAGCGTGACAACTCCGGCGCAGCGTCGAAGCAGCTCCACTTGCGGTCACACGTGCAATTTCTGCTCCGGACCAAAACGACAGGAATGC